>NC_071269.1:8425574-8475574 GCF_023375685.1 Ictalurus furcatus
CCCATCCCAACTAATTTGGAGCTAATTTGAATGCAAGTCAAGGAAGTTTTGCATGCTGAGATTTTGCATATATTCCTTCCTAGGAGAGCAAAGACACACACACACACACACACACACACACACACACACACACACACACAGATTGGGATGTAAAGTAAAAGGAAGTGGTGTCTTTCTCCTTCCTCTCTACTTCCTGTTTGATATCCCAGATTGTCACACAGCTGGAGAGGATGAAGATACTTTTCTCCCTCACACACACGCACACACATCTGCTAAAAACACAGACAAGCATGAACACATACCAAATACTAAAGACACACACACAAACACACAAAAAGGGAAGGCAACACACATCATAACACCCTTGTGCACGTGCACATACACTGCACATACACACACACACAAAAGAGAAAACACACAAATGCACACCAAATACACATATGCATGGACCAAATACCAACACACACACGCACGCACGCAAAACACTAAACATTCACACACATCAAACTCTAAACACGTACAAAGTTTGGGTGTCCACTAAATAGTTATGTGTGTGTGTGTGAAGAGAGCTCAGGAGATCAGGTTTAAAAAGTTTTTTAAAGGTCTCTCATGAGATTTCTTTTCACTTCCACACATACAAAGAAAGGCATGTGAAATATGCTCTGTGTGTGTGTGTCTTTGCTTTCTTTGAACCTTTCAACTCAGGTCTGAATCTGGAACTGATCAAGTAAAGTAACAGTAAAGCAGCCAAGTGTAAAGCGCCACCACTTTACTGTGTTTCATCTGGAAATGTCTGTCTTAAGGATTGTTATGGTTACTCTGTGTGTGTGTGTGTGTGCGTGCGAAAGAGAGAGCGATAGTATGGTTTAGGAAGTGTCCAACTCTGCCTCACAACAACACTATATCAAGCTCACCGTTACACCACTCATACATACAGACCATATTTCACCCAGCAATGAGCCTTGTGTGTCATGAGAAACACCCGTCACCAGTAAAGTGGTCATGCATGCACACACGCGGACACACACACACACACACACACACACACAATAATACAGCAGAATAACAGCTTGAGAAATAAAACTACACACAGCTTGAACATGCTGAAATCGAGTTATGGATCCTGATTGGTCAGGTGTAAAATTTAAAATAAAAAATTAAATCAATTTTAAAAAATAATTGCTGTGGTGAAGTTTTCTGGAAGGAGTGATGTGTTTATGAAACATGTATGGAAAGGAGTCTTCAATGTCAGCGCTGTGTAAGAGTCAGCGGTAAAGCTGCTGTGGTACAAGAGGAATAAAACACTCAGGGTCCTGCTGTTGGAGGAAAATGATCAACTTCAGTATGTTACCAGTAACTCCAGCTCATCACAGCACCATGGTGATTATCTTCCTGTACCATCTGAGTCACTGCTGACTCTGAGGCAGGGGACAAACAGATTTAACACTTTAGAGGCTTCTCACCTCACCTTCCTGGTGCCTCGCGATGTCTTTGTTTGTTTGTTTGTTTGTTTTTTACTCCCCGATTTTCTCGCGCTCCAAAATCCGACGTGAACTGTCTTCACGCGCGCACGGAGCTACTTTCGGTGAACTCTGTCTGCACCGAGCATTAACAGTCTCTCGTTGAATCGTTTGTGCACGAAAACTGCTCAAGGGAAACCAGGATACCGACTCACACTGTTCAGATTACACACCGGACCCACGTGCGAATTTATCGTACTTCAGGTGAGTGTGCGCCGGTGTGACGTGACTGCTAACGTCAAATAAACCATAAAACCATCCCGGTGTTTTGTTTTTCTCTCACATAGGCTGTGCTGGAAAAGACGTGCCTGTAGAAAGTGTAGTGCAGCAAATACTCGTAAATATGCAGCAATTATGTACACTTATATACTTCACAGTCACGTGACTGTTACAGCGGTTAGAGAGAAAAATCCTGCTCCATGGTTTGCCAACCGCCATTTAAAAATTAAAAAAAAAGATGATGATCCTGTTTTCATTTTCAAACTGAATCTGGATTTTGTTTTGTCAATAATAAAAACAGAACATTACATAAAGTGGTCAGATCACTAAAATAGGACTCTTGTTTTTGTGAATATTTAAAATAAAGTGTCAAGGTAACGTGTAAGTGTTTATTTCTAGCTAAACACTGTTGAAACTATTCAGCTACTGGAGGAGAATTTCCAATCTCTCTCTCTCTCTCTCACACACACACACACACAATTGTTTCTTTCTCTCGGCAGTCATTTTAACCCATTACTTGTCTTATCAGTTCCATCAGTGGTCTCAGTGTGTGACAAATCCTCCAGATGGTAATGAGGACTGTGTTTCTGCCTGCTCTCTCTCACACACACACACACACGCACACACACACACACAGGAAAAGGAAATGCCACAGAGGAGATGTAATGCCATCCATAATGAGTGCTGATACTCATTGTGTATATTTATAGGGGTCAGTGTAGATGGCACAGTGATACACTCTACAGGGAAGTTCACTTCAGACATAACACAAGATGGGGGGCGGGGAATGCCTTATTTAGCATTTATCCGTGTGTGTGTGTGTGAGAGAGAGAGAGAGAGAGTGTCTTGCATCACATCACAGAAATGTGGCTAAAAATCCGGATCTTGGTCGATTCTGAACGCTGCTGAATCAAATGAGTCATATCAAAGATTCATTTCATTGACTCGTGTGCACCTTGGGAACCGTTTCAGGAACCGAGGAACTTTAAGTGCATTTCCACCTCTTATCCAGGCTTGCTTCAGTTCAGAGTTAGTACTTTTTATGTATCAAGAACGATTGTGGGCGGAGTTTTCCATAGTGAAGGTCACGGATTTTTCAAACACAAGATTTACATAATGATCAATCCTCCTTCCTTCAAAAATTTCATCTCAAATGTAATATTTCTCCTCAGGTCATCATCACGATAATCATTATAAGATAAGTTAACTTTGTAGACATTTTACTAATTTATTTTCATTTTACCTAATGCAATGGCAAATCGTTTGAATACTTTCATTATTTTTTTAATCAGTCGTTTATTTATTTATTTTGAAAACAATGAAATTATGCATCAATCGAATTAAACAAATTCACCTGATAAAGTTCTGGAACTCTTTAATTCCTCAGAAGGTTCAGTGACTATTTGGTTTCTCTTATGGTTTCGAGAACTCTTTCTTTCCTGAGAAAGTTCCAGATATACAGAATTTCATCTCTCAGAAACTTCCAGAACTCTTTAGTTCCTCAGGAGTCTCACTCACCTGCCCCTCCACACTGCTACCATAAACCTAGATAATAGAAAACTAGCATTGCAATATGATTGCTACCATTATTCAGGTACAGAAGTTTTATCTGGCGTTCTGCAGAGTTCATATCCACACACACACACACACACACACACACACACACACACACACACACACACACAAAGAGATCACAGTTCTGATTATGATGTAGGTGTCACGGCTAAGTGCCCTGATCGTTAGCACCTATTGTACAGAACAAAACCAAAGACACCACTTTAACCACAAGTGTGTGTGTGTGTGTGTGAGAGAGAGAGAGTGTGTATTAGGTAAGAACCATGAAGTCATATTTGTTGTTGCCCTGGAAACTAAAAGCAAAACTTATACACACACCAACATAAAAGATTGTTGTACGCGTCTCTCTCTCTCTCTCTCTGATCAAAATTCAAGTCTCACACACACACACACACACACACACACACACACACACACGCGCGCGCGCGCATACACACAAGCGAGTGACCCACATCATTTACCTGCCTCATGATCTTTCCCTCCTCCTAGCAGCAGCAGTGTGTGTGAATGCAAATCTAGGACTTTCCAAACTGGGCGAGTGAGTGTGTTATACACTTGAGAGGCCGAGTGTCCTGTTTCTGAGCTCTCCAAACTTAACTGTCTAATTAGTACAGTGGCTAATTAGCTGAGAGACCACCAGTGATCCCACAGGGATCTCACTCACTCACACACACTTGCACACACACACAGATCAGTAGTAGTCACTCCCAGGAGATGGGTGGAGATATTTTCATCACTGTGCCCTCATTGCTACTTTCACGTTTTCTCTAATCTTACTGTCTCACTCTGTCAGTCTCTCTCTCTCTCTCTCTGTCTCTCTCTCTCTCTAACAGACTATCTCACTCTCTCAGTGTGTCTCTGTCTTTCTCTCTCTCTAACACACTGTCTCACTCTCTGTGTTTCACTCTCTCAGTGTCTCTCTCGCTTTCTCTCTCTCTGTCTCACTGTCTTACTTTCTAACACTCTCACTCTTTCTTGGTTTCACTCTCACACACTTTCACACTCTGACACACTGTCACTGTGTGACTCAGTGTCTCACTCTACTGCATGCTCTCACACATTCACTGTCTCACTCGCTCACTCTCTTTTTGTATGTGTGTGTGTGTGTGTGTGTGTGTGTGAGTGTGAGAGAGACAGAGAGAGAGAGAGGACACACACTGACCCATATGTTACGTACTCTCTGAACTTCAGCCAAATGCTGACACACTTCACATGAAACATTTGATCCTGCAGTCAGATGGCAGCTTCCCAAAACCATTGTTACTCTGAACACACACACACACACACACTGCAGTAAAGAAGAAATAAAAGAAGCACTTGTTCCTCACTGGCTATTTGACTTCCTGATTTCCCATGATGCACTGGGACCAGAAACCCCCTGTATTTACGAGAATCTGGGAGCCTCAGGAGAAAACTGATAAAGGAGGAATTGGAGTCCAAAACGCTCTCTCACACACACACACCACTGAAATAGGACCCTCAGTGCTCTTTATGGCACTGTGAAAGCAATGCATTATGGGAATCAGTGATCAGCATGAGGAGAATAAGAGGTAAAATATTATTTGGCTGTATTACACACACACACACACACACACACACACACACAATCAGCTGGTCCTGGATCAACAATCCTGCAAATGCCAGGTGGAACAAAGGCTACAGGAAGTACAGTAAGATATTTCCTGTTAGACAGGCAGAGGGATAATAAAACTAAATCTGACCATAGGCACCATGTGAACACACACACACACACACTTACACTTTTGTTAGCTTTTGCTTCCAAACTGCAACACTCCTGGTCCTCACACATATGGGGTGTCATCTGTAAAATAAAATGTGCAACAAAAACTTGTTCAATTTGATCAGATTTAACTACAAAAACATCCAATTTTTTCAAGATTTACATAAAGAAAATGATGCCATTTTTATTACAATTTAATTTAAATTACTTAAAAATAAATATCAAAACTAAATCTAAACATTTAATCTAAGTCTAAATGTTAAATATCAAATATGAACCTCTATATGTAAATGTTATATTTAAATGTTAAATCTAAATGTTTAATATGAAGCATAAATATAAATGTGAATCCTATATTTAAATCTTATATCGAAATGTTCAATATAACCTTTCTATAACGATCTACCTTGAAATAACAACATACAATCTGGAAATAATTAAATATTTCAGAAAATAAAACAAAAACATACTGTACTTAAATTATGAGATATTAAACTATAAACACGCTTCAGTATAAAGATATACAGTAAGATATACAGCTGAAATAACAAAATAGTATATTTTTATTATTATAGTTATAGTAAAATAATGAGATATCTTTAAATAACGATTTTATTAAGTTAAAATATGAAACTAATGAGATGTGGTTCAGGACTTCCGTATGACGTCACCCAAAAACTCAGTAAAATAAATGTAATAGCGACACCCAGCGGTCAGACCAGGAACTGAATTTTTATTATTATTACTATTACTATTATTAGACAGTGTTTATTGTTATTATATAGGGTGTCCCAAAAGTCTCCATACATATGAGGAAATAAACACTTTTTAGTTTATATTACATTACATTTTCAGGCAGCCTTTGACAGAAGTCATTCTCATGGCTGGATCAGGAAGGTTGTGATGGACTTTAACAAGAAACATGGCAAACACATCACACAACACACTGTTGGACAGGGGGTTTCTGGCCCCAGTGCATAGTGCAGAAAATTTATCAACAAATTCATAAAGTCTGGAAGTGCTGCAGACCAACCGAGAAGAAGTGGACATCCACGACCTGAACATCCACTGATGAAGGCACAACCGACGTGGTGCTGGTGTACACAGAAAGTTTTGGGACACCCTGTACACACACATGGGTTCAGATTGAAGTTTACATTTCATATCACAGCTTGTGAAAAAGGACTTTATTTGTGATGATCACAAACAGGCAGCCATTTTAATTACAAGTTCAAAACAGTGTGTCATTTTAAAAACAGTGTACAAGGATATGTGTGTGTGTGTGTGTGTGTGTGTGTATATATATATACACACACACACACACATATATACACACACACACACACATATATATACACATACATACATTTTAAGATTGATATTTTAAGCTGAAACAGTTCACAGAGCGGTTCTACGATCTCGTTACCTCTAAATGAAAGTCTAAACTTGTAACTGAGGAAATAAGGAACAAACTGAAATGCTTTCTGTAATGCTTCCTTATACACCTCATGCATAAAACATAAAATATTATATACAAACGATATGATACATGCTCACATTGTGCATAACATTCAGATCATTCTCAACAAAAGACTAAAACACATGAAACACATTACATGTCTGTCCCTGAGGTTTCATCCAGTAAAATGTGCAACTTTTTTTTTTTTTTGGAATCCTTTAAGTTTTTATCTCCTGCTTTCTCACATTGTTTGGGAATAGAGAAGTGAATGCAGCGTGTGTACCTGGTGTACAGAGCAGACATGCTCAAGCGAAGGGGAGAAACCAGGCCAAGGACGTTAAAGAGGACGTTTCCACACAGCGCTTTCACTTAAAGCTCTGAACAAGGCTTAATTCACAATAAACACGCCACTAGTAATGCTTCTATTAGTCAGTAAACATCCTGCACTGCTCTGCTTTAACAATCCCTGCTAAGATAATAAACTTACTCATGAACCGTGTCCTGACTTAAAAAAAAACCCAAAACTTACAATATAATCGAAAATAATGATCTGTTTCTCACAGCATTTTATCCCCAGTGTTCTATTAAAAGATCTTCATTGACCTTCACGTCATCACTATTGACCTTCACTTTCCTACGTTTGATCCACACTGAGCACAAAGTTGAGGGTTAACAGGGTTTTTTTCCCCCGGAGATAAACACACAACATTAAAACCTTTGATTTTGCTGCAGATGAGAAAAGGGTTTATCAGGCGTACTGTTGCGGCTTTTGCGAGCTGGTGGAAGCCGTCAGATTCTCTGTCTTCTTCGTGTCGGCGTGATGGTCCTGAGCTGCTGCTTCTGAGGAGACCAAATCAAATCAGATCAGGAATGCGTGTGAATACAGGTTACACGATATCCCGATAGTCAATATTAACGTGTTTGATTTGTGCTGAATGAGCAGGTGTATAGGTGTTCCTAATAAAGTGTTCATGAATGAATATATAATGCATTCTCATAACCGCTTTTTTCAGAAAGTCCCCGTGAAGTGGCTTGAAACGCGCAGTGTTATTCGAAGTGTTGATGTAATTCCCACGGAAACAGGAAGTCAGGGCGGGACATACTGAGTGGCTCCTCCCCCTTTTTAAACAACCAATTGCGTTTAGCATACCTCACAGCCCCGGGCTAAGCCGTACTTTACAGTTAGTACCATGGATGTTTACAATGTTGGGGGTGGGACACTTCAGATTCGAGAAAGCGAAGTTTGTTTGTTAGAACTGAAAAAGAAAAAAAACAGGCTGAAGTGGCACTTAATGTTAAAAAAGAGCAGAAAGAGGAACGATGCTTTCAGCTTCCTTTAACACTCCTCACACCACACACACACACACACACACACACTACAACACCATATCTCTGACCTAACCTCTACACATCAGTGTCTGTCAGAAGGAGTCGATTAGTTTTCTATAACAGCAGCTCTGACAGTAGCTCAGGTTTATATTAATGTGCTCGTTCTGATATGTTATCGTTTCCATAGTAACAGCTCGTTCACAGGGAGCGGACGTGTACAGCGGACGTTCCACTGATAATAAACAAATTAAATAATAATCATTGACATGGTGAAGTTTTCTTTAAGGAGACATGTGTTTATGTAACATGTTTGGAAGAAGTCTCCAGTGTCAGCGCTGTGTAACAGTCAGCGTTAAAGCTGTAATTTTAGGTTCCCCCAAATCTTCCCGCTCTGACCAAGTGTTAAAGACTTACTCTGTAGTTTAGACAGGGCGTGTTCCAGACCCTTAATAGCCTTCATCTGATTACTCCTGAACTTGGACAACCCAAACTCCTGAAACAAGAGCGAGGGAGAGCGAGAGAGAGAGAGAGAGAGAGAGAGAGAGAAACAGAGAGACAGAGAGAGAAAGAGTGCAACAGTGAGACAGACAGACAGACAGACAGAGAGTCTGTACCCAAGCTTCAGCAATATAAATGTTAATGCCATGCCAATAAAGCAACCTTTTGACTTGAGAGCAAGATAGATAGACAGACAGACAGAGAGAGTGAGACAGAGAAAGAAAGAGAGCGAGAGTGAGACAGATATCCAGAGAGAGAGAGAGAATTACTTGGGTGCGTTTTATGTGAGTATCACGTTTATGACTCTTGGCTGGATGAGACTTCGATACTGTGTGTGTGCGTGTGTGTGCATGTGTGTTACCTGGATAGGCCTTGACAGACCAAACACTCCTGATGAGATCCAGGCTTCTCTTGTGAGTCCAGTCCAAACAGGCCTCTCCTGATCACTATGAAACACACATCGCTCCACCACTGTCTGATACAACAAACACACACACACAGGTAGGGGTGTCAAGCACACAAACACACACACGTCAGTCAGATATGAAGTTATATCTGATGATAATATTTTTCACGGTTACCATTAATGTGGAATGGTTTAAATTCCAGGTCAGTGTAGTGAGGCGTCTGCTGCTGGGGTCGATGATGGAGTCCTCTACGATGTAAACGGATCGCGAAAGGTTGCCAGGGAAGATTCGCTCCGCCCACCGAGGCAGCCGATTGGTCTTTGTGAGGAGACGGCGGGAAAGGAGGCAGTTATCTGGAGTCACCTCGCGAAAGATCACATCCTCTGTCAAAACATGAGTACTGAGAGAGAGAGAGAGGGATACAGGTGAACATGGAGGCTGCAGATGGTGTGAGATGTTCCTGATGTACCTGATGGATCAGTACCTGTAGGGATTCGGGTATCTCTGCCAGAACGCAGCCAGAACCTGCTCCCACGAGCTCCTGATCTCCGTCTCACTGAAGAAATACTTCCCCATCTCTGAGATACCAGGAAGAATAAATCATTAAACAGTGGTTTAGTAGGTGTTGCGCTTTCTCAGTAACGTGACAAGCTGCGATTTTGTCTCATTAACTGTAAGAGAGAGAATAAAGAGAGGGAATAAAGAGAGGGCTGGTGAGGGAGCAAGAGGTTATAGCTGCTTTAACGTAAGCGAGAACAGGAACTAACTCGTTTCAAATAACATCATAATGTAATTATAAACGGATTAAAAAAAAGTATATGTTGTTCTTTTAATAAATAAAAATGGTAATCATTCTTAAGTTGCTGTGGTGTCAGAGGAAGAAAACACTTGGGGATGTGCTAGGGTGGAATAAACGTCATACAGATAATCACATTACCCAACACACACACACACACACACACACACACACGAGTATATCTGAGTTATTCCCTATACATGCTAATCTGAGATGATTATTCTAATGACTATGTTTGCCTTTACATCTCAATAAAGATTAAATTCTACTCTTTATCGTCAGTATTTTCATCTCAGATCCTAAAGCAGACTCACTATAACACTGTTTCATGGTTCACATACACATTAAACCCGCTCATTCAGTATTTCACAAAACACTCAAACGCAAATGGCTGGTGAGGCGTCATCATTTCCACACCCGTATTCCCCTAAATCCCGCCTCCCGCACTATGATTGGCTACAAACACGGTTTACTCGTGGCCTGACGCCAAACATGATATTGTAACCAATCATAGCGCGGGATTTGGAATTCCACCAACCAATCACAACGGAGATGTCGGAATGTGGGTGGGGGAAACATGGCGGTTGTGATGGTAGCGTTCATTTAACTTTTAACATTTTGACGTCAGTTAGAGACTTGAACTGAAAAAGCCATTAAAAAAACAACTCTTAGCTAACATCTACCAGCGTTAACCAGCTAACTAACAAACATACAAAGAGTAAAATAACCTTCCGTTATTTTAGGTTTTGTTTGAGTTGCCTAACCCGGGGCTGTATCTCAAACGGACGTTTAGTGCACTACACAGGGAGCAAAGGTCTATTAATTTATATCCTATGAAAGGGCAGTAATACAGGGAATAGGGAGAAATTAGTCTAGCTATAGTTCTACGTTCACTGTAGTTTACTGACGCCCTTTAATCCCGTGTGTTCTAAAATAAAACCAGCCCTTTTAAAATAAAGTCTCCAGGTGTTAGCTAAGATATTACCTTTTTTAATGAATGAGTAAATGCAAAGTAAACATACCCAGAGCTGCTTCACACCTCAGTCTCCAGATTTAATCCGCTGTTTCAGATGTGTATCATTATCGCTCTGTGATGATCTTCACTACACTCATCAGTCATTCTGGAGGCTGGAAATGGGGCTTGAACTTTTCTGTGGCGTTCAAAGCGAGTCTGAGTCCACTCTGACAAAACCGCATAGTTAATTATTTGTGTTACCGCTAGATGGCAGTGTTCTAGTCGTTTACATTTCTCCCTTTCATCGCTAGATGGGAGATGGCAGTGTTCTATCCGTTTACATTTCTCCCTTTCACCGCTAGATGGCAGTGCAACACAGTTTCCACCAACATGCATATTTATATATATATTTAAACACTAGATGGCGACATTTTAAATTAATTCCTTAAATGTCCATTAAGTGGTAGTATAATACCGGGTTTTAAAATGTAAGAATTCCGCTGGATATGAATGGGTTTTAATGATCGATAACGTTCAAATGGTTTTAAATAAGAATTAAAATATTATAACCTTATAACCTTGATATTTAGACTTAAACCCTTTGTTTTGCGTTTTTAAGCTAAATTTTACAACAGAAACGAAACATTTCACTTTGTAGACAGATAGATAGATAGATTAGGAGGAACTAATGTAGCTGTATGAAAGAGAGATATTAATTGGGAAATTATTAAATGATTCTGTTTGTCACTGTATGTGTTTTAGTTAATTTTTTTGTGATGTGTATTTAGCTACAATTCAACACATTATTTACTAAACGTTATGGTCAGTAATGTTACTACACACTACATCACTCCATGGCTAATGTATTACTAGCTTTCAGAACTGCTGAGTCTGGTCACCTGAAACCGGAAGTGCCACGTTGTTTTTATGCACATCAAATAAACATTTTGTATAATCTTTTTTTTTTTAATGAAATGTATAACACATCTGGTTTCTTTTGGCAATAAAAAAAGACAACTTATTGTGAAGTGTGTATAAGCACCCCCCCTTTTTAAAAATGGGTTTGAGTCCCACCTCTGCCCTGTGTGTGTGGAGTTCGCATGTTCTCCCTGTGCTGCGGGGGTTTCCTACGGGTCCTCCCCCAGTCCAAAGACATGCATGGTAGGCTGATTGGAATGTCCAAAGTGTCTGTAGTGTGTGAATGTGTATGTGATTGTGTCCTGTGATGGATTGGCACACTGTCCAGGGTGTACCCTGCCTTGTACCCCACGCTCCCTGGTATAGGCTCCAGGTTCCCTGTGACCCAGTAGGATAAGCCGTATAGAAGATGGATGGATGAATGTATAATCTGTGGATATTTTATTATTATCTCATTTTGTGGAATTAGTGACTACAATTAGTTTCTGTCCATGTTCATTCCTACCTGTGAGCCGTGGTTCTTGATTGTGTATTTCCTACTAGCTTAATTTAAAAAAAATTAAAGTTAGGGAGTGTGAGGGAAATTACTAATTATTACTTTGTAATAGTTTTGTTCTTGTCCTTTTTCTGTTCATCAGGGGATAACGCCTAAGAAGTCCATGTCATGTTACTGAGATCAGTACAGAATGTTTACCTGCTATACAGAGACACAAACATGTTCTTCTGTTCAAGGTTCGTCTGCACATCTTCCAAGACCCTAAAACAAAGCCTGTTTAACTGCCTCAAACTATTGGTACACAGAAGTGTGTCATGCTCTGCTTTTCAAATATATAGTAGTGGTTCAGCACAAGCGCTTCAGAGCGCTCTCATTATTCTATTCTGCTTTATTCTATCCTGTTTTAACCATCTTTCTGTAATAAACCTTTTTACCTTCAGAGGACAAGTCTGAGAGTGTTGTCTAATTTCCATGACAATGTGGCATCTCCTGGTTGGGCTGCGTGAGTCGTTTCAGCTTTTCTGGGCAACAAGCAAACCGGAGGAGCCTTACCACTGACTGGTAGGAATCATCAAGAATTTAGAATTACAATTAGAATTAGAATTTTATTAAGTCATTGTGTATTGCTGTCTGTATGGAAAGGAGTCAATGATATAAGAAATGCGTGTATTACATTGAGAGAAGTATTACATGGAGCGATTTCTTATAAGAAGTTCCAGGAAGGTGAAGGCGAAGGCCTCTGTGACGCCAGAGATATTGGTGTTTCTTAGATCACAGCTTCAAAACTAAGATATATACAGATGGGTATATATAGAGAGATAATAATGGTAAAAATATTTGCTAATGGAAAGAGTCCGGTTCGAGCAATAAATAAGTAAAGAGAGTACTTATTAAGAAGTGTAAGAGGTGCAGTATTTTTGCGGCAGGTTATTATCAAGTGGCATGCCCCATTGACTCGTTACATCAGCGATACATGATATATTTGGCAAATTTAACGCACAAGTAAATTTTACTGATATAAAAAATAAAATAATAATTATTATTTTTAAAAAAAAGAAGGGAAGAGAAAACTGTAAGTCCTACCATATTGCTGTATGTGGAGTCACCCTCACAGGTAAACTCTTTTACATTCTTAAGGTTTGCTGTATTGAACCTATAGGTTATATGATTAATTGAATGTCTAGAGATTTGGCACACATTTTGAACCTTTTCTGTCTGTGCACGAGAATGCATATTCACTTGATTTTCATAGCAGGTTAAATTGATTAAAACTTTGAAAGTTATAGAAGGTGTAAAAAGAAAAAAAAATGGGGAAAATTTGGTATTTAGCTGATCGTGGTGACGGGACTAAGTGCCTAAGGCGACATGATTTCTATAGATCCCACATAAGCCTGCAAAGTTCTTTAGTGGACTATTGCTGCAGATTGGACGACAATTAGTAGTTAAAAGCCCATATGCCAAGATATTGGCCGCCTCTGTAAACTGTTTTGTATCGCCTTTTGTCAGAAGAATCATTGTCAACAGTGCTACCCACACAACGTCACATGTCCCCTCGTCACGCAGACACATAATGGTTATTCTATCATTGAACACATGCGGTCTGTGATATGCAACCTTCCGCAGGCTAGCGAGTTCGGGCTTGATTGGTTGAACTCTGTTTTTCGGGGACTGGAGGTCGTGGATACTGACCATTTGTGTTCCTATAGTCACCGTCATTCTATTTGTTTTAATCATGGCTCCATGTGTAATTTCCTGTGTGTGGGGGTGTTTCCTCCACTCATTAAGAGCAATGACTGATGACCAAACACTGATGCTAATTAAAACGTCCACAAAAAGTAACTATGACCGTTATGAAGACCAACCTGAGCTGTATCTTAAACCTGACTGGGAACTAGATCCTCCCAGCGACACTGACGATGACGACCCATTGACATCCATTTCACGTCTATTGTAAATATTCCTTTGACCATGATGATTCTCATTTCACTCTAAAATAAGCTTGCTTGACAACAGGATACTTTATATCCACAAAAACAGCCTTAGCGCCTTCATTATGTCTGTTTCATGATGAATTCAGTTGAACCGTGAAAGGATTCTGAAGTTCTGATGTATTCACAGCATAGTAATTTCTCTGTTAATTTTAGTTATCATATTTTGTAATGATAAAATGGGGGAAATGTCAGGGAAATTACTCATTTTTACTTTGTAATAGTTTTGTTCTTGTTCTTTTTCTGTTCATCAGAGGATAACGCCTAAGAAGGCCATGTCATGTCACTGAGATCAGTACAGAATGTTTATCTGCTATACAGAGACACAAACATGTTCTTCTGTTCAAGGTTCGTCTGCACATCTTCCAAGACCCTAAAAGAAAGCCTGTTTGAACTGCCTCAAACTGCTTCTTATTGGTACACAGAAGTGTGTCATGCTCTGCTTTTCATATATATAGTAGTGGTTCAGCACAAGCACTTCAGAGCGCTCTCATTATTCTATCCTGCTTTCTTCTGTACTGTATTGACCATCTTTCTGTAATAAACCTTTTTACCTTCAGAGGACAAGTCTGCGACTGTTGTCTAATTTCCACGACAGGAGTTAAAATTATGACTTTTAACAATTAGAAAAGTGAATGAATTGTTATTTTATTCACCGTTTATGGACATTAGTGTAAGGATCCTTCAAACCATTGATAATTAAAGTAGATGTCATATATTTACATTTATTACATATATTTGTGGCTGTGTTTAAATGATTTTAAAAGAGTGTAATGCAGTTTTATGTCTGAGATTTCACTGTATTTACTACAAAATATACCACACCAGAGTCACATTAAAGTCATGTCCAAAAGTTTAGTGAAATAAACACAAGTGTGTGGTTTGGGACACGCCCACAGCGGACTGATGATGGAGTTTATGTGGCCTATACAGTGAATAGAGTGTGTGTGGTTGGGGACACAGATGATGATGATGATGATGATGATGATGGTGGTGGTGGTGATTCTGTGACCTATAATTAAATTAAAAAAAAAACACGAAAATGTGTAATGTAGGGAACAGTAGGTAAGGTGACATTTAGATCACAGCTCTAACTCCTCCTCCTGAAGTCCCGCCCCCTTCTTCTCCTCATCACTGTGCCTCTGGTTCTTCTGCACATTAACTGAACATGCACTCATCCTGAACAGAGCTTGATCACTCCATCACATCAACATGAATCCATTCAGTCATTATGGATGCACTTACCTGGTAAAGATTATTATTATTATTGTTGTTGCTGTTGTTCTTTCTAACAATACTTTCTTCCTACTTCCTGACATTTTCTTTCCTTATTGTCTTTCTTTCTTTCTTTCTTTCTCCCATGTCCTCAGTTCCTATTCGCCGTGGTGGTTGTGGGATGGCATGATCTGGATAACAGCGAGTACGACTGCTGGCCGTTGGAGAAACCGGATGAGTTGAACATGATCGACTGTGGAGGTGCCATTACATTTACACACACATCATATGCATTATTGATTTTTAACAAACTGATTAATGTACATTAATATCTCATAGAGCTCACAGAAAAATGAATTACACTTGGAACAAAACATCAAATGTTATTCAATAACTAATACTAATACTTTGTGATGCCATGGTGATTTGTGTGTGTATGTGTGTGTGTGTGTGTGTGTGAGTAGGATTAGAGATGGCCTGGGTGTTGCGTCCTCCAGAGAAGGTTCTGAGCGGTGAGGAGTTTAACGTCATTTACTCAGTAACGGTTAATGACAAGTTTTACCGGTGGGCCGTGGAGCACGATGTATTCATTCACAGGTATGCACACATCCGTGTGTCTGTAACCTCTCTTTCTGTCTGGCTCTCGCTTTCTATCTGTGTTTTTTCTAGAATTTTCCCTCCACCTTTTATCTCTTTTCCTCTGTAGTTTGTTTCCCTCACTCCATATTCCTCTCTTTGTTTATATTTAAATTGTTTACATTTCTGGGTCTTTATCTTTCTCTCTCTTGTTTTTCTCCCTCCATCTCTTGTGTGTGTGTGTGTGTGTGTGTGTGTGTGTTGTAGGTCCATCAAAGACGCTGATGAAGCTCGGCGTTTCTGTGAACAACAGGAGTGTCCCAGTAACTGGAAAGATGCAAACGGAGAGAACTGCTGCATTCACCACGCTAACATCCACTCCTGCCCTATGGGTTACATGGTACACACACACACACACACACACACACACACACACACACAAACACACACAAACACACACACATGTAAATTTCTCTCGCTCGCTTTGTAGCAAGCCGCGGAAGAGAGGATCTGTGGCCCGTGGATTCCTGATGACGGCAAAATCTTCACACACACCATCTCTACATCAGGCAAAATGACCCAAACCAACTGGACTGCCAAGGTCTCTCTCTCTCTCTCTCTCACACACACACACACACACACAACATGAAATCCTGAACATAATAACACACAGAGACAGATTCACACTTAATCTGTGCACCTTGGAGAGGTTGGACACAGTGAGGTAACAGAGCAGATTTTTAATGGCCCTCTTGATGGCGAGTGTCTCCTTCTCCACGACTGCTCTGTGGGCGAGAGTCTAATAAGGTCTAAAGTCATGGCATTTTTTTTATCTGGATGAAGAAGGCTTCAGTGATGGGCATCCATTTCACTGTTAGATCTTTATGAGAAGAAGAATAAGAATTTGTAGACACCATATTTTCCTTCCCCGATGCCTCAGGAGGTCATGGTCAATCCTGTGGTCCAGGTAGAGACACTCTGCCAAAACCAGCTGGCATTTCTGGGTTGGACATGAGACCCAATCCTATTTCTTATATTATCCGAAGGAATCAGAGATCCTCTATCAAGCTCGCTATGTGGATTACAATGTCCTCTAAATAGCAGAAAGGAAAGCAGCATTGGACAGCGTCCATCGTCCAGTCACTGGCAGGTTTCTAGAGCCCAAAAGAGGGACCCTGTACTACCAGAACCTTGCTAAAAGCTCATGAGATCTAAAACCAGAGGCACCTGCCAATATTTGTTCATGAGCACTAAAGTCAAGAAGTATTTCAAATTTTCAAGGCACTTGATGACCTTCTCAAACCAGGGCAAGGGGTAGACGTCAATCATTAACCTCTAAAAGTCACTGCAGAACCTCAGGGTTCCATTATGCTTAGGCAGTTGGGCTAGACTTGAAGCATCTCAATTTCTCCAAGCTTCAGCATTTTTCCAGCCAGGCTCCAGATATGTGTGTCTAACCCCAGCAGGTCCTAACACTGGGAATCCCAAAGCTCTATCACCAGCTTCCATATTGCCTTCCGTTTAGGTCACTGGGCCAGTCTTCTTGAGGTTCTGCCAAGTTGCCAATAACAACCTCACTGCTGTTAAGGGCTGTTAAGGGCTGTAAAGTTCCCTCATCAACGAGTGCTGGTGCAGTTGTTGTACATGGCTGATGACTGGGTGGAACAGCGAGGGCCTCCTTGACTAGCTTTTGTCTAAAAGTAGATCAAACAGCCAGGACCTTGTTGAAGACTCAGCAACCAGGACTGAGGCCTGGAGGTCAGCTACCATCATCCACAACATGGGTTTGTGGGCCAATGTTCTGGCAGTGGTGGTTCAGTGTTTAGAGCTCTGGACTACTGAATGGAAGATTGTGTAAGCTGGTACCATCAAGCTGCCACTGTTGGGTCCCTGAGCAGGACCATTAACTTTCATCTGCTCCATGCACTGGCTTTCCGCAGAATCAGCATATATATATATCAGATATCAGCTTGCATAATCAGAGCTTTAGCACCAGGCTAATAGGCAGAGTTACTCAGGGAAGTCAAAGTGAGAGAAAAAAGTCAACGTGGGTGCCTGGGGCCGGGCTCTATCCAATTGTTTTGGTGGATCCGTGGGGGTTGTGAAGATATTGTGCTCTAAGGGTTCACATGGTTATCCAGGTTGATTCAAACATCTTTACAATCATCTCAACACACTCACATGGAACTGAAACGTTGCACACATGATTAAAGTATTAATTAATTGTTGCGTGATTTCCTCATTCTTGTTCCCCCTGTATGCCCCGCTCCCGTGTGTAGGTGGTTCTGATCCACGAGGGTCTGACGTCTCTGATCGCGCACATCCGTGTGGGGAACATGCAAGTGGCTCTGGAGGCCAAGAGCACCGTCCTGCCCACCATCTGTACTGTAACATTGTTCTTCATGTAGAGTGTGTGTGAAAAGTGTGTGTGACTGTTTCAGCCGAGGGGATTCAGTAGCTTTATGGTGATGGTGTGTGTGAGGAATCATGGCGTGTCCAACTTATGTGTGGGTGTGTGTGTGTGTGTGTGTGGGAGAGAGTGTGTGGTGACGGTGAGTATCAGGAAGAGAACATGTCCAGCTAACTGTGTGTGTGTGTGTGTGTGTGTGTGTGTGTGTGTGTGTGTAGTGTGTGGTGACGGTGTGTGTCTGGAAGAGGAGAGCTGCTCCACGTGCCCAGCTGACTGTGGTGATTGTCCTCTGAGTGCTTCAGTACGTGCCGCTATTGGGCTAATTGTGACCATCATCATCATCAGCTTCTTCACAATTGCTATGGTGAGAACACACCACACACACACACACACACACACACACACAGTGACACTGATGTTGTTCTATCTGTAGTGGTTTAGGTATCAAAAACAGAAGTTGTTGTGGGATGAGAGCTGGATCATAGATTTCAGCGAAATAAAACAGGGTAAGTGTGTGTGTGCGTGTGAGTGTGTGCGTGTGTGTGTGTGTATTGTGTGAGTTCTGTATTATAGCTTTGGTAGAACCGGATGTGTAGATGTCATAGCAGGGTAGCATGGATGTTGGTGTATATAGGATGTCAGGGTTTTTTCTCACTCTATGTGTGTCTGTGTGTGTGTGTGTAGACCATGTTGCCCAGGAGACGATGGGGAGTATAATCAGTGTTCCGGCTTTCAACATTGACTCCAACGCCAGCTGTGTGACGGGACTCAGCTCCTGTACCGGCATGCAAGCCTCACGCAAACAGCTTTACACACACACCAGCATCTAGTAAGCACTCGTTCATACACACATTTACACACACACACACACACACACACACACATACTATATACACACACTCACTCACATATTTACACACACACACACAGACACACACACACACACACACACACACACATATATATATATATATATAATATATAATATATATATTATATATATTATAATATAATATATATAATAATAATAATAATACACACACTCACTCACACACATTTCCTACTTGCTAATTTTTAGTGATGGACGAACTGTCGCCGTTAAGAAGATTAAAACGAAGACGTTTTCTCTGTCAAAGGTCATCAGGCAGGAAGTCAAGCAAGTCAGGTAACTAACACACACACACACACACACACAATAATAATAATAATATTAATAATTAATGTATTACGTATATATTACAGTATAATAAATTACTACTATGTGACCCTTAATGTGAAACATTACTTATCTTTTTTCATAATTTGTTCATTTTTAAATCATTCCATGTAACAAATTTGCATCTGTTTGATGTTCTTGTGGTTAAATGTCTTGTTCTTGGTGCCGTGTGTTGCCTAAATTAAACAGAAACTTGCATTATTACTAAATTTCCTCAGAGAACTCGACCATCCAAACCTGTGCAAGTTTTTCGGAGGTTGCGTAGAGGTGCCCAACGTTGCCATAGTAACGGAGTACTGTCCCAAAGGCAGCCTGAACGATGTGCTGCTGAACGAAGAGATCCCGCTGAACTGGGGCTTCAGGTACACACTCAGGATTAAAAATGGTTCTTTGTATAGTTAAGTGTTCTTAAGCTGAAGAGCCTTTAACTATACTATGCTAAAGGGTTCTAGAGTTACATTTTGTTACATTAATGTAAATAGTTCTAATGATAATAGTTTGTGTATGTTTTGGCTGGGGTTAGCTGAAAAATGGTTAGCTAATCTGAAAACATGAGCTAGCTATGTTAGCTAGTGTGTTATAAACATAATATAATAAATCATTATATGTTTTTAAGTGTTATCTATTAAATAAATAATAAAGAAACATTAAATCGTTCTGTGGTGTTCTCTTAAGAAAATAAGAGAAGATACCTTTCATTCTCTATCATAAAGAAAACTTTTATCTGAAAACATTAGCTAGCCGTGTTAACGTGCTAGATTATTATATTTATTTGATACATTTATTTGGCTATTTCATTTTACTGAAAAAATAGTGAAATAGTTTTAGCAAAGGAAATTCATAGGTATAAAAATACATAAATGTTACATAAATATATAAAATATATAATAAGTTATTATATAATGTATGTAAAATATAATGTAATAATGTACATTGAATATATATATATAAAGTGTGCTATAAAATCTTTTTCATAAAGTATAATATAAATATATAAAATAACGTGAAATACTATACTGTATTACAATCTTATATCATTAAAATATAATATAGTAAAATACGTAGTTCAATTTTATATGCTTAAATAAAAATCTAAAATCTTGTTCTTTGCAGAAAAAAAATCCTTTATTTGTGTCATATCTCGTACTTTTAAAAACATTTATCTATAAAGGACACGTCGTTAATGACAGTAATGTGTCTGATGTTTGTAGGTTCTCGTTTGCGACGGATATCGCACGTGGAATATCGTATCTGCACCAGCACAAGATCTGTCACGGCAGACTCAAATCATCTAACTGCGTCATCGATGACCGCTGGGTGTGTAAGATCACAGGTGTGTGTGTGTGTGTTATAATTGACTGATAAAACACACCTGTATTATTTATACAATGTATATATGTAACTGTAAACAAACAATTAAACGTTGAAAAAGATAAGAATTTGAGAACATTTCAATTTTCTAGAAAGCGCGTTACACTCGTCTTGTAAAAGTGTTTCCTATAAAATAACGATGTTTAAAGAATATTTTTGTTTGTTTTTAGAAAGTTACACAAATACTGTAGATATTTATATAGAATCATTTACAGCACAAATTCTACGTTAATCTAATGCTCACTTTAAATTTTTAAACACTGTTGCATTGTGGGAAATTGTTCTAATCAAAATGTCACGTTTTACACTACGTAGATGTAATTGGTAAGTCAGACGTGAAAGTGTTTGAGGGTTAGCATGGACTTGAACCAGTCCTTGAACGTTTTTTTTAATAATAAAACCTATGAGACTGTCCTCGAGAGTCCTCGAACTTCAGCTGGATCGTTCAAATCTAAGCATGTTTTGATTGCATCAGTATATTCTGGTGCAGCATGAAGGTGTGTGTGTGTGTGTGTTAAGAATATAAACGGCTAACTATTTAAAAAGCTATTCTTAAATGGTCACAGTCTTTATAAATATCATAATCTCTTAAATAATAATTCTGGCCAGCTGGCTAACACGAGCTAACTTAAACAGGATTCTAAACCCAATTATAAACGTTATAACGCTAGTCATCTAGCTAACATGAGCTAAGCCACAAGCTAGCAGAACAGTGTAGTAAGCAACCTGAAAGAAAAGAACAGCTTAGATTTCCTACAGAGTATTTTATAGCTAATAAGTATAAATGACAGATATCGTGATAAGTTATGACAGTACCAAGCTAGCACATTAGCTAGCAGGCTAGTTACTCAGCTAGCTATTCACTTATTAGCATCTTGTTAGCATCTGACCTGTAGGTTAGCATGTTTTGAATTTAATATTGTTCCCTTTTACACTTGGTGGGTTTTATTTGGGTTTTCTTTGGTTTACAGTACAGTCAGAGTTTGCCACTTTGTGTATCATGATGTGTGTGTGTTAGATTACGGCCTGTGTGTGTATCGGCGTGAAGACTGCGCTGAGCCACTCACCACCTACCAGTTGAGGCTGAGGGATGTGTACACTCCTCCTGAAGCTCAGAACGGAAACATGGAGCCCACACTAACTGGAGATGTGTTCAGGCACACACACACACACGCACACACACGCACACACACACACACCTCTGATACTGAGTGTGTGTGTCCCCACAAGGCACAGTATCAGCAGTGTAAATATTTCATTAAACAGGATGTGTTCTGTTATTTATTTTTGCTCTGTTTTTATTTCAGTTACTCGATTATTCTGCTGGAGATCGCCACGAGGAGTGATCCTGTCCCTGTGAGTGTCTATGTACTGGTGTGTGTGTGTATGTGTGTGTGTGTGTGTGTGTGTGAATATCATATATATATTTACACCACGGCGCTGCTGAGTTCTGGATGGTGATTGGGTCAGAAGCTGGTGATTAGTTCTCTATAACAGCAGCTCTGACAGTAGCGCAGGTTTATAATAATGCACTCGTTCTTATACGTTATCGTTCCTCGGTCTCTCTGTATCTCTTGCTCTCTCTCTTCCTCTCTCTCTCTCTCTCTTCCTCGCTCTCTCTGTCTCTCTCCCTCAGGTGGAGGACACTTCAGTAGAGAGTGCCTGGTGTCCTCCGCTTCCTGAGCTGATATCTGGGAAAGCTGATAACACCTGTCCCTGTCCTGCTGAGTACGCAGAGGTACACACACACACGATCCTAAAATATCAAAAAAATTATTAGTTTTTTTGCCATTTGGCCTAAAACGCTTTCGTCTGTCTCTCCGGATCGTTATTCCTCGTTTCCTGCTCCTCAGCTGATTCGTCGATGCCGCTCCCATAATCCCGCCCACAGGCCGACCTTCGAGCAAATCAGAAAGTTTGTTTACAGGATCAACCCTCACAAAGTCAGTCCAGTGGATATGATGATGAACCTGGTGAGTACACACACACACACACACACACACACAGGAATCTATAATATCGAATTAATCTTTGTATGTGTGTGTGTGTGTGTGTGTGTAGATGGAGAAGTACAGTAAACACCTGGAGGTTCTAGTGGCAGAGCGCACGCAGGATCTGATGCATGAGAAACAGAAAACTGACCGCCTGCTCTACAGTTAATACACACCAGTCACCACACACACACACACACACACACACACACACACTCATGCACACACACAAGCAACTCATAAAGCTTCATTATGAGCTCTGTCCTTTTTTGTTTAAAGCCCAACTCTAATCCTTCAACACTACCATCACATCATTGTTCTCTGTGTGTGTGTGTGTGTGTGTGTGTGTGTGTTGAAGGTATGCTTCCAAAGCAGGTAGCTGATGATCTCAGACAGGGGAAATACTCTCAGGCTCAGAGTTACGTCAGCGCTACCGTCTACTTCAGGTACATGCACAAGCACACACAAACACTATTGTCTTTTTTACTTTTACTGTAATTTTGTTTATTAATGAACTCAGGAACTATTTAAATGAGACACTGATCTGTGTACACAGTGAGTATACGTGAGTAATAGCAACGTTAGATTGTCTCATTAAAGGAAAGTAATTCAAAACAAAAGTTCATCCTACACCAGGAAAAAATTATCCTTAGTGAGTGAAGATATCTTAAAGGAAAAGTTATCTATAGTTTGCGATTATTACGTAACAAATATAACCTTTAATCTAAATCTAGACATTTTTCTCATTTCAAGTTGAAATCAGCAGATAATTTTGCTTCTTTCAAAAATGAAACACAAAATCTCATAATAGAATAAGATTAAGAAATAGAAGTAGAGGTAATAATCATATATTCATTTAAAAAAAACAATCAAATAAAGAGAAATATTAGTTACATTTGCCAGTAAGCTCCATAAGTCCATAAAGCAGTAAGAATTAATTAAAGTAATGACTTTGCTTTAACACCTTGTGTGTGTGTGCATGTTGCTCAGTGATATAGTGGGATTCACGCAGTTGTCCAGCACCAGCACTCCATACCAGGTTGTCGACTTCCTGAACAAACTCTACACAACTTTCGATGAAATCATCGATAATTACGACGTCTACAAAGTGGAGACCATCGGAGACGCCTGTACAACCCGTTTCTCTTTCTAATGTAGAGAGATATTTGTGTGTGGATATATAGATATACAGCTGTATGATGTGTGTGTGTGTGTGTGTGTGTGTGTGTGTAGATATGGTGGTGTCGGGTGTGCCGCGTGAGAATGGGATCCTCCACGCGTCTGAAATCGCCAGCATGGCCCTGGATCTGGTGTGTGTGTGCAAAACATTCAGGATCCCACACAAACCCCAAACACAGCTACAGATTCGTGCAGGAATACACTCAGGCAAGAGCGTGCACACACACACACACATTTGGAGTCATAGTGGAATTGTTTCCAGTCTAACATCACGCTGTGTGTGTGTGTGTGTGTTGGTCAGGCCCGGTGGTGGCCGGTGTGGTCGGGACTAAAATGCCGCGGTACTGTTTGTTTGGAGACACCGTAAACACAGCATCACGCATGGAGTCCACGAGTCAAGGTAAAAACTATCACACTCAGAGCGGTGCTAACCTCACTGTGTCCTGTAAACACACACACACACACACACACACACACACTTACTCTACAACTACACTTTTACTCATTAATCGCACAATAAATCTGCATTTAATATCTGCAACAGTGTAACATACTATTTAAAGATGCAAATAAACTGCATATAAAGTCACAATCAGAAGTGAAGAACAGTATTACAGCATGTTGTGGCTGATTTACAAACAATAATCATGTAAATGATGTCATTATGTCAAGAAAACAAAAACATACATGCTGAAAAAAAATTCTTGTAAAAACGAGTTGTTTTCATGAGATTTTTTCTCACATGCACATCACATCACAAACTCTCGTTTTCGTTTAAGAAATAATTAAAAACCTTAGAAAAACATGAGGTCTTATTTATCCATCCGTACACCCTAGCTCTGAAGATCCAGTGCAGCTCCAGTGCGTTTTACCTTCTGGAGGAGATCGGGGGATACACACTCACCTGCAGAGGAGTGTTACAGGTCAAGGTGAGTCACATACAACATCAACAGTATTCTCAATCCTTACCTTCTGTTCACCACCAGCTCTGCGTTCTCCATGCTCGGGATCCCATCTGTGTGATTTCTAAACAAATCAAACCAAAACAATTATTAATGAACACCAAAAATCAGACAGTAGAATTCAGAAGAGTGGATTCGTCTATTTTAATCAGCGCTCAGATATAAGATGATGAATGGGCAAGGAAGAGAACACGAGTGAGAAAAACGTGCGTTTTAATCCCATCGGGCGTCTCAGAGGATTAAAGAGAGTGAGTAATGATGAGTAACGAACGACAGGTGATTAATCACCGCAGCAAAGCACTAATGAGAGTCAGAGACGTCCAACGCTATACGAGTGGCTGTTATAGAGACACAAACTGGGACACATGCAGTGAGGACGCGATAATCCTGCAGTCGTCTGTGTCATTTCGCTCTAAAACAACAGACTTTCTGCGTATTAATGGCATTATAATCTGGTTCTAAACGCTGAATATCTTCCTCACTCATCTGAAAAGCTTCTGTGGGAAATTCAGTGGCTTCTGTTCCCCGAGTTTCCTTAATAACACACAACCACAGGTCACTCTACATGTGGTCTGATGTGCAGTTTTCCTTTCTCTCCATCTCTCCGTCTCTCTCTCTGTCTCTCTTTCCATCTCTCACTTTCTGTTTCTCTGTGTCTCTTCCCATCTCTTTCTCTTTCTCCATTTCTCTCACTTTCTGTTTCTGTGTCTCTTCCCATCTCTCTCTTTCTCCGTTTCTCTCACTTTCTGTTTCTCTGTGTCTCTTCCCATCTCTTTCTCTTTCTTCGTTTCTCTCACTTTCTTTTTCTCTATGTTTCTTCTCATCTCTTTCTCTTTCTCACTTTCTCTCTCTCTATTTACTTACTCTCCCCATCTCTCTATTTATCATTTTCTATCTCTCAATCCATCACTCTCTCTCGCTCCTTCTCTCTCTCTCTGTTTTTCACCATCTTACTCTCCCCGTCTCTGTTTATCTCTTTTTATCTCTCAATCCGTCTCTCTCTCTCCTTCTCTGTCTCTGTATTTGTCTCTCTCTCTCAGGGTAAAGGGGACATGGTGACGTACTGGTTGGAGGGGAAGCAGTCGGTGAAGGTCTGTAAGGAGGATAAGAAGAATAAGGAGAATACGGAGAAGCGAGTGGACGATGTAGACAAAGAGCAGTTTAACCTTCTCCCTGGAGTCTGCAACAACAACACCAGCAACGACCTGCTATTTGAACCCAACTAACACAAACACACACTGCGACACACTCTGATCAACCCTGGTTTTTGACGAAACACACTGTCACATGTCAGGACGGTGTGAACACAGGGTGTGTACTCAGTGTACTCTTTAATATCTTATTCCTAACGTTTATATTTAATTACTACAAAATAAACTGTAGATGGGACTGATGTCAGATTCCACACTTATTTATTAGCATGAGATGTAGCATGGTGTTTATCTGTAGGAAGGTCGGTGTGTTTGTCTGTGCTTCGCTGTATGCTGTGTGTAGTTATACAGAGATTACCTCAGGTTTGTAGGAAACTTACGTATATATATATATATATATATATATATATATATATATATATATATATATATATATATATAATACTGCAGCATTGTATACAACACATTTACTGTTTTGTGGAGTAAAACTCCAGAGAGAGAGAGAGAATTCACACATATCGGACAAACATATTAATGCTGAGAATTTGTAGCAACTTCATGTCAGAAATTTCAATTAGTAAAAATAAATGAATAAAAATACTACATGACATCATCACCTCAGCTTTTTGTGTCTTGGATGATCGAGATGCACGGACCCTGTGGACAAGAGACACTTCATCTTTCTCTCTCTCTCTCTCTCTCTCTCTCTCACACACACACACACACACACACGCACACAGAGACACACACTTACATACACAGAATGATAAAGAGATATGCAGATATACACATCACACAGATAGCAGAGGAACAAAAGTGAAAAGAAAGAGAGATTTGGTGATTGGTTAAACGAGGAGAAAGAGCTCAGGTGTGCTGAAGTGAAGAACCACCTGGGACTGAGAGAGAGAGGGAGAGAGGGGTGTGTGTGTGAGAGAGAGAGAGAGAGAGAGAGAGAAAGATATCCTGCTGGAGTGTGTATGCGATGTGACGGCTGCAGCTGATTCTCCCACTGCTCTGTGATTGTAACACACTGCACTAAAGACCATACTCATTTACACACACTTCATCAGTACATACTGGGTTCGTCAGAGTGTGTTAGTGTATTTTAATGTGTGTTTGAGGTCTCACACACACACACACAAAATCTGCAGCACTGAACCTTGCATAATAGAAAACAGAGTAGACCAGATAGACAAACAGATAACATGAAGCAACGGAAAGAAATAAATAGGCAAATTGCTAAATAATAGAAACAAGATAAAACCCAGAAATTATGATAGAAACACTGAAAACAGACTGATAGATAGATAGATAGATAGATAGATAGATAGAGTGTGTGTACTGATGTTGGTAATTAGATGAATAATCAGGATGTGCTCTCTGTCTGAAGTGCCCATGCTAATTAGATGCGTGCGCACCGCATGGGCCACAAAAGAGCCCTCACACGCTTCAAGCAATCATTTCATTAACATCAGAGAGAGAGAGAGAGAGAGAGAGAGAGAGAGAGATCAAAGGGTTTCCAGAAAAACATGAATCTGTCAATGCAGATTGATGAGAAAAACACTCTCGCTCTCAGGTTTGTGCTTTCACAATCAACCAGGAGCAGCTTCGGGAAAAAAGTATTGTCTCTCTCATTCATTAAGGATGTTATTAATCCTGTGCTTGAGCAGTGGTGTGTGTGTGGTTTATGTGTAGTGTATGTGGTGCTTGGTGTGTGGTATGTATGTGTACGTGTAGTATATGTGGTGTGTGGTGTGTGGTGTGTGTGTGTGTGGTATGTGTGTGGGGTGTGTATGGAATGTGTGTGTAACAGAACTCAGAGTTTAAGTCATTTATATTCACTACACCAACATAAATAACATACAGATGACATTAGAAAGCCTGGATTATAAACACCACACACACACACACACACACACACACTTCATATTAGTGTCCAGTTTAAGATATTTTTAATGTAGTTATATTGAGATGTTTTCTAAACAGTCAGAAATAAACACCTACAGCACATCTTTATTCCTCTTATACTACAGCAATTTACCAACGAGTACAATGTTTTATGAAGAAGTGTGTGTCCGTGTGAAGGAGTGTGTGTGTGTGTGTGTGTGTATTTTTTATCTCCAGGCCGTGTCTCGGTGTGTGTGAGTCTCCTCCTTCACGTTTGTGTGTTGATTCTCTTCTCCAGCTCCCACTGTGCAGCTACACGAGCGCTGTAGATCACAAACCCCCAGGACACCAACACCACTGCCAACACAATCTAACACACACACACACGCACAGGGTTACAGCCTCTTACACCTTTCACACACACACACGTTCATACAGCACATTGAACCTGTCTGTACTGATCTGAAGGTGTGAAAGAAAGAAAGAACTTGTAGACAACTTGATGATATGAACAAAGGAAAGAGTAACAGAAAGAAACATATAGAGAGATACGAGACTAGCTAGCTAGCTAGATAGATAGAAGCAAATAGTAAGAAAGACAGGGACTAAGAAAAATGGAGACAAAAAGCTTAAGATCAGAAAGAAAGAAACAGATGATGATAGACAGACACAGATAAATAGATAGACAAACGGATAGAAAATAAAAAGAAGGCAAAAGAAAGCCAGAGGGACATAAAGTAAACAATAAAGCCTTTAGTTACAGAAACAAGATTGCCGCTTTAAAAAAAAAAGCGGTTTAAAAAAATTGATCAAATGGACAGTGTGCAGTTAGTCTCTCATTATTATTGTTGTTGTTGTTGACGAAAGTATCAAAAGTAGCGTCTCTGAAGGGTTAGCTAAGCTAGCAGTTAGCCTAGCCGCTACAGTACTCACTGTAGACAGGATTGTGTCCAGAGCGCGCTGACTGACGCTCATCATCATCTCTACACTACACACAGATACGGTAATAACAGATTATTCAGATACAGAATTCTCTGTATAATATCTCCAGGTACAGCCAAGCAATCCGCGTCGCCATAACAACAGGCGGAAGTAAGCTGAACAACAAGCGGAAGTATAGCGCCCCCAAGTGGACGCGCGGCGCGTGAACGTGACTCTCTCTCTATATATAAAGTTTTAAAAATAGACTTTCAAACAGCTTCAGTCACGACTTCATTAAATGGAGGGGTAAAGAAAAATACGAATAAAATAGATGTATGAAAATGAAATAAAATAAACAATCATGTAATTAAAAGAAAAACAGTTATATTAAATTAAACTTGTGATGACAGTTAACGGTAGATTTTACTGCAATCTAAATTTTGATGTTGAATGTACAAGTAAGATCAGTTACAGCTCAGTCTTCCAAAAACAAAACACTTGGATTCAAGATGCAATAAATAATAACCTACAGGCAATCACAGAAATAATATAACATTATATATCATTCGATTTAAAACAGTAACAATTATAAATCACGCAAACGGACAGGGGCAGATATTGTTTTACTTTTATATATATGTACATATATATATATTATACTGAATGTCTTCATTTCTCTCCGTGATTTCTATTTATTTAATTGGATGTAATTACATCTCCAGGCCGCTAGGGTGCACATGCGCGTTTCGCCTCTTTTGATATCCGGCTTTCTTCTGCTGGTCCCTTGAAGGTTTTTCCTCTGTGGCCGAACTGGACAGCAAGCGAAACGATGACCTTATTAAAGTTATGAACTTGGTATGATGATCGTGGAATGATTAGAACGTTTCGATCTTGATGGATGTGTGTAATCTCGCGTTTTTAAAAGCTTTACCGTAACAGGAGCTCGCGCAGCAGCAGCGCTCTGAGGTAAGATAGCTAACATGCTAACAAGCTAGCTGCCAATTTGAATGTCTAATTATTCTCGCCGTGTTTCTCTTTTTATTCCCTAAGATGTCACCGGTTTCTTTGCCGTTTCAGTTATTTCCGTGTGAATCCTTAAAGCGCATGTAATGTAGTCGGGAATGTTTGTTTGTGCTGTTTATTTTGGAAGAGAACTCGTTTTTCTTATGAAACATTTGAAAAGCAGTGTTTGTGTGAGGGTTTAAACAGCTCGTGATGGTTTAATTGCAGTCATTTGTCCAGATGAATTATAAAAGATTATAAAAGAAAAGTGAGAGGATATGTCCAACCTTCAGAGTTCTTAGCTATTGGTTCGTAAACAAAACAAATAACTCAAGGATTTTGTTTAGGAGAAGGTTGTTATCTGGCAGCTTTAGCTTTGCAAACTACATTCCTGAAGTAGTGTAACACAGACTGGGGAAAAGAGCACTCGTTCTGCATATTTAGTGTTCTAGAAGTGCTGATGATGCACATGATCTCCTCGAAAAGTGACATGGTGTGTGATTTTGATCTTAAAGATGATGGCGCCCACAAAGATTAAGCTGCGTTTGAGGAAGAAGGAGAAAGGCTCGACAAAGTCGTCTCAGCGGCAGCGGCAGCAGTCGCTTCGTCCCGAGACGTCCCCGGACTCAAAGTGTCCGATCTGCCTGGACCGCTTTGTGAACGTGGCATCTGTGGAGCGCTGCCTGCACCGTTTCTGCTTTCGCTGCATCCGTGAGTGGGCCAAGAACAAAGCGGAGTGCCCACTTTGCAAGCAACCGTTCCGCTCCATCTTCCACTCTGTGAAGGCCGAGAACGACTTCAAAGAATTTGTGGTGCTGGAGGACAACGCGCCGAGCGCAACCACATCGGCATCGGCAACTGTTGCAGTGACTGCAGCAGCGATAGCGGTGGCCCCGGCTGGCCAGAACGATGCTGAAAGCGCGGCGACACGACCTCGCCGTTCCAGAGCAACAAGGACCAGGCGGAGTCAGAGAGCTCAAGACCCCGCCCCTTCTGCTTCTTCAGTGGATGGCGTGGCGCTGGATCACGCGACTTTGGTGCAGAGAGATCCAGCTTGCCTGCGGCAGCTGCTGCCATGGCTACGCCGAGAGCGAGTCATGGGAGCCAATCCCAGTGAGCTCCGCCCCTTCCTGCTGGCACGCACTGACCACATCCTGCACGAGCTGGTGAGCTTTGCACGTTCCATCGAGGCCATGCAGTGTCCCCCGACCCCAAGCTATGAGGAGGACAGCGGCTCACAGTCGTCTATAATCAACATCTCAGAGGTCTCACACACACACACACATGCACTTGGAGTGTGCTTGTTATTACATTTAACATTATAAAGTAAAGTAAGGTATACTAAACATAAAGGGACGGAAGATAGATAGATGGATGGATGAGTGAGTGAAAGGATGGATGTTGTGTATGGATATAGATTGATGGATATTTTACGTGCTGTGTCACACTCTCTTTACAGGATGATGATAGCGAGGAAGCAGACGTTACCGAGGACACCACCCAGGACCGGGTACCCCCGGTTCCCATGGCAACCAGCAGCGAAATCTCTCTCAGCCAATCCGCTTGGGACGACGAGACTCCAGGCCCCTCCTACTCCACCCTCGGCCATCCACAAACGGAGGAGGTGGAGCCTGAGGGGAACCAATTAGGAGGAACCGGTTCTGCCACAGAACAGCGTGAGCACAACGATGACGACAACGACGAAGAAGACGAGTGTATGATCGTGGGTTACGTGAAGCCGATGGCTGAACGAACTCCAGAACTCGTGCAGCTCTCATCTGACTCCACGGAGGAGGAGGAGGCGGGGAACGAGAATGAGGCGGCTGTCATGCAGCCAGTAATGAAGGCAGAGTCGTCGCTGCCATCTCAAGAGCAGGCTCCACTCTCCCCAAAGCCATATCCCTCCACCTCGCACACGGAGAGAGGAGACGACTTGGAGCAGTCGCGAGAGCAAGATCCTGGGAAGCTCTCACATCACAGGAGGAAGCACCACACTCTGAGGCGCGGCTTTAGGAAAACGTCGCACCCGCTTTCAGGGTCACGTTCGCAGGCAAGCAGTGAGAGTTCCCCCCCTAGTGGACATTCTATAAAAATCGGCAGATCGCATGTAAGATTGAGCTGCAGAGAACCAAGGAGGCACTTATCAGGGCAGAGCCCCGCCGTAATCGCCGAAAGAGGCTGCTCCTCATCGGAGGAGCTCTTTCCAACTCGTTCCATTTCCGCACGGGACAAATCGTCCAAGTCTTTCTCCACATGGGATTCGCCCAGTCACGACGGCGAGCGCAAAAAGAAGAGGAGGAAGAGGAGGAGAGAGAGAGAAACCGAGAGGAGTAGATCTCCTCATCGGGACTCACGGCATCGCCATGGTGACCGTGAGCTCTGGCTTCGTAGCAGCAGCAGCAGCAGCAGCAGTAGCGATGCGGATTCGCACCGGGAAAAACCTGCCGGGAAACGTAAATACAAAACGCGGCACCTTGAGAGAACGGCTTGCCGTCGGAGCAGCGGGAAATCGAGGGAGCGGGAGCGAAGTCCGAGCGTGGAGATCATCTTCGAGCGCCGGGCCTCGGATGCACACTCCAGGGGCAGGAGGCGCAGAAAGAGGAGTCGGAGAAAAGAAAGAGAACAGAACTCACCTACTGTTATCACTATAGACAGCGACAGCGGCAGCGATCGCACAGCTGACCGGCAGAACCATCTCGTGGATGATGACAAAGACGACGTAGCTAACGATCATGCTGTCGAGTACCAAGATCACACCGCTGACGACAATGAGCGCGTTACGGACTTCAGCGATCACACCATCGATTATCAGGAACGTCTCGCTGAGTTTAGCGATCGTACCGCCAATGATAAAGACTGCGTTACAGACGGGAGAAATGGCACCGATGACTACAGATGTGGTGTTCAGAAGGTTAGTGATCAGGCCGCTGAGCATCAAGACCACACTGCAGATGTTTGCAGTCGCGCTGCTGATTATAAACACAGTGTGACGCAGGATAACAGTAACAGCGCTGACTATAAAAAGGTAAGCGGTTACACTCCAGACTCTAAATGCCGTGATGCAGAGGTTACTGATCGCACCACTGACTATCAGGAGTCGCTTTTGGACGTTGACAGTCCTGACGATTTTCAGGACTCCGTTATGGAGATCAGGAACCGAGGCGAGTCAACTGCGAGTCTTTTGGACATGCTGAACCTGGAGCAGTGCTTGGTGGACGTGGTGCAGCCAATCAGGAGAGTCAGGGACGACAGCCACAGGGCAGCGACTCCGCTCTCGGACACGCAGCTGCTGGAACTGGAGGACAGTCTGTTAGGGGAGGGGCAAGGGGCGCTTAGGAATGGCACCATGGACCAACAGGAGGCGGGGCTTATGGCTCACACGGACCCATCTGAGACGGAGCATGAGAGGGACTCGCGTATTAGTGAACCCTGATGTATAGAACTATACACACACACACACACGTATGTGCATTTGTATATGAGACTTTGTCGACCCAGGTTAATTATCAAACCTGGTTTTTTTAATTCTTTTTCATGTTTTTTTGTTTGTTGTGTTTTAAAAGTTAAGCCAAGTGTGCAGGAAACATTTAAATTTTTTATTATTGTCACTGTTTTAGTATTTATAATGTCTGTGATGAAGTGAATAAAAGTTAATAACCTGCTGTGCCACAACACACATGTACAGTACACACACGTACACATTACACAATACACATTTGTTTGTCTTAAACTCAGGGAACTTGTGGCAAGTGTTCACTTCCTTAATAACCACCATGCCTCTTACACTCTGTGTGTGTGTGTGTGTGTGTGTGTGTGTGGGTGTCTGTCTGGACTGTGTCGGCCTCTTTGACTGTACAGTGGCGAAATGATCAAAACCAATGGTGCAAACAATAAAATAACAAAGCAAACGAGTTTCTGACTGCTGGAAGTGTGTGTATGAGAGCTCAGGTGTGGTTTGGAGTCTGAGGAAGAGTTCTGTATGAGTTCTGTGAGTTAATGAACAGTAGTAGCTAGCGTGTAATGGAAGCGTATATAGCTACCAGTTTAGCATTGTGCGAACTGCATATGTAAATCTTCAAATAAATGACATTGTCTCCAGGTGCACCATTTGCACCTGATATTTAAATGTATATAAATAAAGCAGACTATAACTTTATTCCCATCCCAGTCATGTACAGTCTCGCCGAGCTACTGCTTCCACATCAGATTTTTCAATGATCGTCGCGGCCAAAAACGCTCGATTTTGCTGCGGCTTTTTTAATCAAAATTCACGATGTGATTTGCGTAGTTTTTTTTATGCAGAAAATTACTAGAATTGGTGAAATCGCAATCGCACGCAATAGTTATGCACGCTCTTCTCGCGGTGATGTTTGTTGGTAAATAAGACCTTTTAGCTGTACTCACGTTCGACACTCGTGAATCGTAGAGGGCGTGTGACATCATCACAATGCATCTCTTCCCAAATCTACAGTAATGTTGAAAAATCGTCAGCGCCTCAGAATATAGCGCCTCGATTGTGCGTTCATTTCTGCAATCGCAAGTTCCTGGAGGGACTGGTTAATGAGACATCGAACGAGAAGTACATGAGAAAAAAGCCAACGTTGAAACCCGACAGAGATCGTCGAAGTTTTCTCCGATTAATCGCACTGACCGTAATGATTACGATGACCCTCTGCAACATCAGAGCGACGCACAACCTCGAACTTCTCACAGGAATATCGGGGACACAACACCAAGCAACTAAACACATCAATAATATTTCAGTAAATCAGGCTGGAGTTCAACTTTAACTCCTCTGGTGTGTCTGGAATAAACATTATATCATGAACAGCATGTGAGCATCGATAATCCTCTTCATAAGAGGTGCATGGTGAATACGCCGAGAAGCCATGGAGTTTAGTTTAGTGTTATTACAGGTCCTCTCCGCTTCCCCGTTCTGCGGAAATCAAACTCTTTCGTTTCTTCGCCACACTGTGAGTTTCAGTTTCGTTTCTTTCAGCTGCTTTGTCCTGCACATATCCGTGTGTGTGGAGAGCTCAGAGTCAGTCAGTGGATCATGTACGAGTCCGAGAAGGAGTCGCTGCGGCGCTACAGGCACTACATCGTCCATTTTTTACGACCCTCTTACATCCGGGGATTTCTGACAACATACCTGGAGGAAGGTAAATATTTCTCAATAACAAAACCGCTGTGTGTAATCCTGATCAGGTTTCAGCTGATTTAACACTTACAATTCAAACACCTCGAGACAATAAATAATAAATATTCAAGCCTTATTATTTATTCATCTGTTCCTGATATAAATTTGAGCTTTAGTCTCGGGTATTTATGCTTATTTGCGTGCACAAGCTCACATCACTGACTGACTAGCATTAGTTTTTATGCTTAATATAATATTGTGTTTAGAAACTGTCTGTAACCTTATCACCACATGAGTGGGGGTCACAGATGTCTCTATATAGAATTGATCAGTGGTGGGGATACTGTAGGGGGGCGTGGCCTGTTGTCCAGGAGATCGGACTTTTTAGGGAATTCCGTTTTGAACATGGCGGCGCCCACAGTTTAAATGAAAAGACGGAATAGTAGCGTGTTTTAAGGTTTTTAAAACAGACTCTGAGTTTGTGTGTGTGTGTTTGATTTGCTTCATGATCACCAGGCACATGATTATAGTTTGGTAACTGAAAGGTTTGTGATCTTTTTCCGGCTATGCTAACACCTAGTGGGAATTGGCTTCCATAATGGTTTCCATTAGGGTTTTTGTGATAGAGTTAAACCCCTATAGGAGCTTCAATTAATGAGAAGCTGTTTACCTTCAGAATAAAATTAGATAAGGCATCAGGAACAACACATTCCATTAAACTACCACTACAAACCACCAGAAATACATTAAAGCCAGTTATTAGAGTGACGTTAATGGTCGATGTAATATATTAGATTTCACCATTTGAAACATGAAGCAATGGACTGGCAGGACGTCCAGTGTGTACTCCCATCTTGTGCTCGGTGTTCCCGAAGTCCATCGCCACCCAGACCAGGATAAAGTGCTTACTGAAGATTAATGAATGAATAACTAATTATCTCACCTGGGCGTATTTTATTAGCCATTGGAGAGCATTCCATATGCATAAGGAGGGTAAGACACGCTGCGAGCATTCACCTGTAATACCTGTGGAGGTGGTGAAGTCATTAAAAAAAAACTTCATTGGAAATTATTTTTCTGACAATTTAAACTCATTGTATGGAAACAGTACACACTGGAGACATCTGCTGGCCAAACATCTGCTGTTTAAATCATGAACAGCCAAGAGCAGAGGTTCCCAAACTTTTCCAGGGCAAGGCCCCCCAAATGGCATTAATATTTGACCGAGGCCCCCCTTTTGCAAGATGTCTTTAAAACACATTAAAAATACAGACTTCTGAATATATCCCCCTTTTTTATTATTAATAATTACATCTTACATCTTTACATTACATTAGGAATTGATTGTGTGTGTGTGTGTGTTTGTGGTTGTCTGAGAGTGAGAATGTATTTTTCCCACCAAATTGTTGAGGCCCCCCGGGCACCCCCTGCTCCCACTTTGAAAACCACTGGCCTAGAGTATATAAACCCAACATTACATACAGTACATGTGGGCTGTAAAGTGGTCAGTGTTATCCTAAAATAAACAGAGCTGAATTTATAACCACAGAAATAGCAGTAAACCACCATGATGACATTTTTAAGGTAAGCTTTGTGTCGCTGTGGTCAGAATGTCTTCTAAAGAACTTTAAGGCTTGGAACAGAATAGCAACAAGATCCCTGAAATGCCCGTCTCTGATTAAAGCTAAAACACAAAACCAAAGTGAGCAGTGCATTTTACACCATCACTGTAGAGAAGATATCTAAATATATATTTTTAAAAATAAGTCAGTAGAATGCAATAAACAAATTTCTGAGACTCATTTTATTTTGGGAATTAGTGTGCATGACATTTTCCCCACTAAAAAGATCTGAATCTTAATATAAATCTATTTTTAAAAAATGGTGTGTGTGTGTGTGTGTGTGTGTGTGAATAAACTCCTGCATCACACCTGAACAGAGTATGTTGAGAAGATCATATCAAAGGAGAGCTTGTCACAGACAGAGGCAGCTCAGATGCTGCTGGACAAGATGTTGGACCTGAAGGAGGTCGGCTGGTTCCAGGGCTTCCTGGATACGCTGCGGGCTTCAGGTCAGTCCACCAGAGTACATTGAAGCTCTCTATAGCTCTACTTTACAGTTTAAATATAATGCATTAAACTTCAAAGAAGTTCACTGCCTCCTTACACACCTGTTAGGACTTTCTGTAGCTTTAATTAGTCACATTTAACATGCACTGGGTTGATAAATTTAGAGGTGATAGGATTTAACACGTGTGTGTGTGTGTGTGTGTGTGTATGTGTGTGTGTGTAGAGTACACAGGTCTCTACACGGCGATCAGTACGTGGGATTTTCATGATCTGGAAACTCTGGATCCTCACAGGAAACTGCTGGATCAAGTTGAAATGTCTGTCACCAAAAATATGAAACCCAGAGAGCTGCTGCCACACATGAGCGACTGTCTCACACAGCGAGAGTGTGAGGAGATCAGAGCAGTGAGTAATATGCACACACACACACACATAAAATAATGTTTCCATCTCATTAACACAATCTTCATCAGAGCACAGTGTGCAGATGAAGTCTCATGGAGACCCAGGCTGGGCAGTGGAAGCCCAATGGTGTTAGTATTGCATTAACTGTGTGTAAAGTGTGTGTTAGAGCAGGAAATTACACACTTAAACATACTAGCACATACAGTTTAAAGCGCAGTTTTGACCTATCAGTCTGTGTGTGTGTGTGTGTGTGTGTGTGTGTGTGTGTGTGTGGGTGTGTGTGTCTCAGGTGGATGAGCAGAAGGGGTGTATTGCAGCGAGTGTGCGCTTGGTGGAGAGTCTGAGACACTGTGATAAATCAAACTGGTTTAAAGTGTTTAAACTGGCACTGGAGAACTGCAGCCAGAATCGCGCTCTACAGCTGCTTGACCCCGGTATACAAATGCATACATAACCTATACAAACATACTGTATGCACACTATACACACACAGCCACCGTTAGTGAACTTATACAAAGTTTAAAACATTATTTATGACACACTGTGATATTTATAAACTATATAAACTTCAGACTGTTTACATCAATGTCCTCTGAGTGTGTGTGTGTGTGTGTGTGTGTGTGTGTGTGTGTTACAGATGAGAATGGGAATTGTGTTCAGGACTCTGAGGAGAATGATGTAGTCATGGCAACAGTGTGTTTCGAGTACAGGGAGGACGGCGAGAGTGACAACCTGATGAGCAACAGTGAGACAAGTGTGCCTGAGCAGTGTGTTGAGGGAACAGAGGGTATACACCCACACAGGCACACACACACTTACATATAGCAACAATTATACACACACGCAAACAGTTCTCTAATGTGGTTCCTGGTGACCTTTAACCTCTGTGCAGGGGGTGTGGCCAGTGTGTGTGAGAGACATACAGAGAAGAAGTTGAGAGAGTATCAGAAAGAGCTTGCTACAGCCGCATACAACGGCCTCAACACCATCATCTGTGCTCCAACGGGTATGTGTGTGTGTGTGTGTGTGTGTGTGTGTGTGTGTGAGGTGAGGAAGCGCCGATGCGGACACCTACAGCTGATCATTGGCTGTAAATCATGCCGGAAGCACACGGGGTGACAAACACCCGGGGTGGGGGGCTGTTTGTGTGTGCGTATTAATTCTGTGTGTGCTTCCAGGTTGTGGTAAAACTATCGTTGCCGTGGACATCTGTGAACATCACCTGAAGAAATATCCCCAGAAGGCCAAAGTGGTTTTCATGGCAACCAAAGTGGAGGTTTATGAACAACAGTACAAACTGTTCAAGGAGCACTTCAGCAAGGACCCAGACATCAGGTACACACACACACATATTCTCATGATCAAAAGGTCTCGTAGTGCTCTGGTGTTCAGCTGGTGTTGATTGTTTATTTACAGTGTGTGTATATACAGTATAATGATGTGTGTGTGTGTGTGTGTGTGTGTGTGTGTTCACAGGGTGAAAGGTGTGTGTGGGGACATGTCAGACGTGTCTCTGCCCACCCTTGTGTCCAACAATGACGTGTTGCTGATGACTCCTCAGATTCTGGTGAACGCTCTGCAGCGTGGTGACGTGGAGTCTCTAAACACCTTCACACTGCTGCTGCTGGACGAGTGTCACAACACCACCGGCAAACACCCGTACAACAACATCATGAGCCTCTACATCGACACCAAACACACCACACACACACACTCACTTCCTCAGGTCAGCACACACACACACACACACACACACACACACACACTCACTCACTCACTGCCTCAGATCAGCACACACACACACACACTCACTGCCTCAGGTCAGCACACAAACACTCACTGCCTCAAGTCAGCACACACACTCACACAAACACACACACACACACACTGCCTCAGGTCAGCACACACACACTCACTGCTTCAGGTCAGCACACACACTGCCTCAGGTCAGCACACACACACACAAACTCACTGCCTCAGGTCAGCATATACACACACACTCACTGCCTCAGGTCAGCACACACACACACGCACACACTCACTGCCTCAGAACAGCACAAACACACACACACTCAAACACACACACACACAGGTCAGCACAAACACACACACACACTCAAACACACACACACACACACACACACAGGTCAGCACATGCAACAACTATGAACTCACCATCAAACTCAACACTTTAGTGTATAGAAAGCAGCTTTACTGCACTAATATAACTCTCTCTCTCTCTCTCTCTCTCTTGCCCTCTCTCTCTCTCTCAGGTGGTGGGCTTCACTGCGTCTGTTGGTATAGGGAGTTTTAAGAATGTGCCCGAGGCTGAGAACAACATCTGCCAGCTGTGTGCTAACCTGGATGCCCGGGTCATCACCACGGTTACCGAGAATATTGATGAGCTGAGGTCATTTGTGCACACACCCGAGAAAGGTGAGTAACTGCTCTCTCTCTCTCTCTCACACACACACACACACACACACACACTTTTGTACCATGTAGCGTTTTACTTTCATATGCAGTCTAACTAATAGCTAGTGTGTGTGTGTGTGCGTAGACTTTTTTGCGGTTCCTCCGCGCACCTCAGCAGACCCCTTCATCTCCATCATCAAAAGCATCATGAATAACATCGAACGGCTGGCTCTAAGTGTCTACAAAATTGGTAACTTACACACTCACACATACAGCAGATAATCTTAAATAATCACTTAAACCTTTGACAATTACATCTCTGTGATATGTGTGTGTTACAGACACTGTGTCCCAGGTACAGAGGGGTGATTATGGCAGTCAGATGTATGAGCAGTGGATTGTGGATGTACAGAAACGCTGCAGACTGCTACAGTTCACTGACCCTGAGGAGGAGCGCAGAGTCTGCAGAGCACTGTACACCTACACTGAACATCTCAGAGTGGGTCTCACACACACGCACACACACACTGCATTACAATACTAAACCTAGAAACACTAAGAGATATAGTACTGATTATTGCGCATTAAGCTCAGTATTAAACACAGCCTTTGTGTGTTGTGTTGATTAGAAATATAACGATGCTCTGATCATTAACGAGGACGCTCGCACTAAAGACGCACTGGACTTCATGGACTCGTTCATCACGGACATCAGTAACGCCTCTTCAGACTCCACCGAGCGCCAGCTCATTGACTTATACCACGGTCAGTTACTACTGCTGACTACATCTGGAGACTGTGGGCATTATTTAGTTTTATGAATTGTTCCTTTAACAGTTTCATTACATCTTTATACGATGTGTGTTTATATAACGTGTTTAAATGATGTGTGTTTATATGATTTGTTTATATGACATGTGTTTGCCCTGATGTGCGTTTAGATTAATGATATATATTCCTCTATATAATTGTGTAGCTCAGCGTGAGCGGCTGCTCCAGGTAGCCGCTGAAGAAAAACAAAACCCCAAATTGGAGGAGCTCCAGTTCATCCTGGATGAAGAATACGGCAACAACGTGCAGACTCGCACCGTGCTGTTCGTCAGGACCCGCGCCCTCGCTGATGTCAGTCCACCTGTCTGTCTGTCTGTCTCTCTGTCTGTCTGTCTATCTGTGCCTTCATTGGGACCTGTTGTCTCCTCTATGTCAGTCTGTCTGCCTGTCTGTCTCTCTGTGTATCTGCCTGTCTATTTGTCTGTCTGTCTCTTCATCAGCACCTGCGCTCTGGCTAATGTCAGTCCATCTGTCTGCCTGTCTGGCTGTCTCTCTCTTTGTGTCTCTGTCTGTCTGTTTGTCTCTTCATCAGAACCTGTGCTCTGGCTGATGTCAGGCCATCTGTCTATCACTCTGTCTGGCTGTCTTTCTCTTCCTCAGGACTTGTGCTCTGGCTGACATCAGTCCGTCTGCCTGTCTGTCTGTCTCTCTGTCTGTCTCTCTTCTTCAGGATCTGGTGTCTGTCTGCCTGTGTGTCTATCTATAATATAATATCTGTATATATATATATATATATATATATGTGTGTGTGTGTGTGTGTGTGTGCGCGTGTGTGTGTCAGGCTCTGAAAAAGTGGATAGAGGAGACAGAGTCACTGAAGTTTCTGAAGCCTGGAGTTCTGATTGGAAGAGGAAGAAAATCACAACTGACAGGCTCAGGTACACACACACACACACACACACGACATTTTTGTAGTACAGTATAATGAGGTGTGTTTGTGTGTGTGTGTAGGTATGACTCTGACAAAACAGAAAGGTGCGCTTGACTCCTTTAAGAGCTCTAATGAGAGTAAGATTCTCATCGCCACCTCCGTCGCTGACGAGGGTATCGATATCCCACAATGCAACCTGGTGCTCATGTACGAGTACGTCGGCAACGTCGTCACGATGGTGCAGGTTCGAGGTACTTTAGCACATGCACGCACTCACACACACTCTCTCTCTCACACACACACCCACATACACACACCTATTTTTATGCATATTTATTGTAGATTATATTAAAATGTTGTGAATTTAATGTATACTTAATGTTCTGTCACTCACTGGCCACTAGGTGGAAGCATTGCTCTTCAGGATTTTATTATAACACGTTTTCTTGTGTCTGTGTGTGTGTGTGTGTAGGTCGGGGCAGAGCTCAGGGCAGCAGGTGTTTTCTGATCTCCAGCAGGCAGGAGCGCATTGATAAAGAGAAACTGAACATGGAGAGAGAGAAGCTGGTGGATGCGGCTGTTAAAGACCTGCAGATCTCACCTGACCGCCTGTGTGCCAAGGTGTCTCACCTCGCTCACCTGTCTCACCTGCCCCCAGTCACCTGTCCTACATCATCTCATCTGTCTCACATGTCTCACCTGTCTCACCTGCCACCAGTCACACAATCAGATACTCACATGTGTGCTGTGTGCTGTGTGTGTGTGTGTCTGTGTAGGTGGACCGGTTCCAGAAGGAGGATGTGGCCCGGAGAGCCTACGTGAACATGAGTGTAGAGAAAACTCTGACTGAGGGAAGTTACGAGCTCAAGTGTGGAAAGTGCAAGAAGTTTGCCTGTTTTAGTGATGACCTGCGTGTGCTACAGGTACCCTACACTCTACACCCTAAACCCTTCACCCTACACCCTTCACCCTAAACCCTACACCATAAACCCTACACTCTACACCCTAAAATCTAAACCCTACACTCTACACCCTACACTCTACACCCTAAACCCTACACCCTAAACCCTACACTCTACACCCTTAATCCTACACCCTTCACCCTAAACCCTACACCCTAAACCCTACACTCTACACCCTTCACCCTAAACCCTACACCATAAACCCTACACTCTACACCCTAAACTCTACACCCTACACTCTACACCCTAAACCCTGCACTCTAAACCCTACACCCTAAACCCTACACCCTTCACCCTACACTCAACACCCTAAACTCTACACTCTACACCCTTCACCCTAAACCCTACACCCTTCACCCTACACTCAACACCCTAAACCCTACACCCTTCACCCTACACTCTACACCCTAAACCCTACACCCTTCTCCCTACACTCAACACCCTAAACCCTACACGCTTCACCCTACACTCTACACCCTACACCCTTCACCTTACACTCTATACCCTAAACCCTACACCCTTCACCCTACAGGCTACATCCTAAATCCTACACTCTACACCCTAAACCCTACACTCTACACCCTATAGCCTACACTCTACACCCTACACTCTACACCCTACACCCTTCACCCTAAACCCTACACCCTACACTCTAAACCCTACACCCTTCACCCTAAGCCTCCACCCTAAACCCTACACTCTACACCCTAAACCCTACACTCTACACCCTATAGCCTACACTCTACACCCTACACCCTACACCCTTCACCATAAACCCTACACCCTACACTCTAAACCCTACACCCTTCATCCTAAACCTACACCCTAAGCCCTACACCCTTCATCCAAATCCCACACCCTTCACCCTACACCCTAAGCCCTGACCCCAATTTCCTAACAAGGTTAGATATGTAAAAAAAAAAAGTTCACTGTACTGTAATGTATATGTGACAAAATAAAGAATGTTTCTTCCCTTCATTTTCTTCTTCTTCTAAACCCTAAACACTTCATCTTAAATCCCTACACTTAATACCCAAAACCCTAATCATTACAGTCTACACCCTAATCCCTACATTCTACATTCTAATCCCTACACCCTAAACCTTACATGCTAAATTTTACTAATCCTACACCCTTTATCCTACTCCCTAAACTTTACACCCCAAACCCTACTCCCTAAACATAATACTCCTTAAACCGTACACCATACAGCCTAAACGTTCCACCTACACCTGAAATCATATACCCTACACCCTATACTGATGACCCAGAACCTCTTACTCTAAACTGTAATATGTAACAGAGAGGGCTAGAAATAGATACTTACACATATTAATAAACTATAGAATAAAAATAAAAGAAAACAATATTAAATGAAAACGTGCTGAGGTGTAAACTCTTAATGAACTACTGAATTAATGTTTCAGGCATCTCACCACATCGTGCTGGATCGCTCCATATTCCAGCGCTGTCTCACCAAACCTCACAATAAAATCAAGACCTTCGACAACTTCACCAAAAAGGAAAAGATGTTTTGTTCTGAATGTAATAATGACTGGGGCATCATCGGCTCCTACATGAATATTCAGGTACATATCACACACACACACACACACACACACACACACACACATTCTCACTGGATTAAATTTTATCACACATGGACAATTTATTTGTTTGTCTCCATCTCTCATCTGCTCAGAGAATTATAAACAATGTTACGATCAGGAATTTATACCGCAATTATGACTACGCTTGCTACTGACTTGATGGATTGAGCTGTAACAGCAGGACGCAGTCAGATGTACGTGCCGAGTCTTTTTATTAGCAACAGACACTGCTAACTTCCTGGTTCTTGAGCAGTGATTCAGCAAGCTACAGTAGCATAAACCTCTTAAATATCTTCTATACAATGTGAAGACCCAGCTACTGAGGAAAGGGCACAGAATTATCAGGAACGTCAACATTTACCTCAGATGTGCGGGTAGATTACTAAAAAAAAGCTCAGTTTGACTACAGTTACACTCTAAGTACTGCAGCATTAACCGCTAACCGAATTCCACAGGCTCTGTTATTCTGAGAAACACAAGAAACCATGAACTCAAGGCTTACTGGAGATTTCAGTGGAAGATTTCATTCTGCCCTCGCCAAAAGTGATATTTTATATCTAAAATATGAACTTTATTCATTTATCAGTGCCCTACAGTATAATTGCACCAAGCTAGCTGATAACTGTAGTTTTAATGCTAATGGGGCACAGACATTTAATTAAATTTAACTGGATGAACGTACACATGTGGGATATGTCGGCTTTTTATTCCACTTTTTATGTCCAAGAAATTTTTTTAAATCGTAAAATTAAATTGAGTGTGTGTGTGTGTGTGTGTGTGTGTGTTTGTAGGATTTGCCGGTGTTGAAGATTGAAAGTTTCACCATTGAGGACAGAGTCACAAAGAAACCGCAGCTTTTCAAGAAATGGCGTGACGTCACGTTCCGTATACGAGAGTTTGACATGACAGAGACGACGAGGGAGCTGAGAACCTAGAGACAATAACGAGATTATAAACATCTAAAACTGCCACTCTCTCTCTCTCTCTCTCTCTCTCTCTCTCTCTCTCTCTCTCTCACACACACACACACACGTTAATATCACAGGGTCATGTTTTACTAAGGGAAGTACTATTTACTGGAGTTGTAGTGAAGTTTTACACTACTTGGCGTGGCATAGTTAATTTTACTAGGCAAATTAACATGGGTGTTTGGGATATTTTTATGTATTGTGAGGTTTTGTTATGATGTTCTTTGTGATTCTTGTTTTGAAATCACACACAACCTGAATAATCTGATTGGCTGAAGCCATTTCCTAAAAAAAGTAAAACTTTGCAATTTTGTATTTCTTCCAAAAAATTTCAGAAGGCTCTATGTTTGCAAAATCATTGTGCTGAATCACAAAGACAGTAGTTATTGAAAAGCTATTGGCTTTGATCTCTGATTACCCTGCCCCCTATGCTGTGCTTTGAAAGAGAAATGCAAAAAGAGCTCAGGTAAAGTGCACAAGAGTAGTGTTGTATGTTAAATAATTATGTAAAGAAACAAAAACAACAACAAACAAAAACTAACTTAATGCTAGCAGCCGTTCAAGCAAACCTGGGGAATAGTTTTGATTACATAGTATATATAACTTCTAATAATGTTATAATAATTTTATAATAATGTTATAATAATGTTAGCTAGCTTGTCAAAGTACTGCTCATGTAACGCTTCAAAACACATTACAGATCACACATCACCTCAACTAATATTAAAGTAAGTTATTATTAGTCAAATACTATTAGCAATGTTCAGCTAGCAGGTTATAGAGGTGAGTTTTTCCACAGAAACCTGACACAGATCAGGGTTTGTTGTTGTTGTTGTTGTTGTTTTTGTTATCTTCATCATGATTTAATGTTTTACTGTAGAACTGAAAAAAAGTTTTCAAACGTCTAAAACATTGTCACGTTCACACAGTAACGATTTATCTGGAGCAAAAAAAAAAAACGAATTAGCATCAGCTACACTGCACACTGTACTGCTGTACTTATTATTATTCTTTTATTAGATAAAGTAGAAAATACTGTAGACAAATAAATAACAAAATAAATACAACTAAATGAAACAATAATAACGATTTTTCTAATCAGCAAATCTCACTCTCTCTTCCATTCCTCCCTCTGCCTCTTTCTTTTTCTCTGTCTCTCTCTTAACCCTTTTAGTCTTCATTCCCCCCTCTCTCTCTTTCCCCATCATTCTGTCCCTCTCTTTCTCTCATCTCTATTTCCATCACTTCCTGTCCTTATAATCTTTATATCCCTCTTCTATCCCCCTTTTCTCTCACCCCATCAGTTTATTTCTCTCACCCATAGCAATTAAGTCCTCTGTCCCATCCCTCTCCTTTGCTATCCCTATTCCCTTTTTTCTGTCATTCCCTTTCCTCCATCCCTTAGTCCTTCCTTTCTGTCTTTTTCCTCTCTACCTCTCTTTCTCTATCCATCACTCCATCATCTCACCTCATTTTTTGTCTTTCATTTTTATTCCCCCTCTCTCTCTCTATTTCTCTCTCTTTCTCAGTACATATTCCACTTTTTTCATTCTCCTTATTCCTTTCTCCCATTAAAAATCACTTCTATTTTCTCTTTGTCTTTCAATTCCTTCCATCTCTATAAGTCTTTATTTCCATCTCTCTCTCTCTCTCTCTCTCTCTCTTTCTCTGTCGTTCTGTTCATGTTTACTTGATTTCCCCTCCCATTATCCTACTGTATCTTTCCCCTCTTTTCTATTCCAGTCTTCATTCTCCTTCTCTCCATCTCTTTCTTGTTTTACTTTTTACCCCTCTCCCATTTCTCTCTCTCTCGCGCTCCATTCAGTCTTTATTCCCTCTTTCTTGCTGTCCTTTCATTAATTTTTCATCTTAATTCTGTCGTTTCTGTCTTTCTCTCTCTATGTTGTTAGTCTTTATTTCTCTCTCTCTCTCCCCCCCCCTACACCCCCCTCACCCTTTTCTGAGTGAAGGCATCCTGAAGCCCCTCCCACATTCTAGAACACAGGCAGCGCATGTCATTGTAATTCATGTTGCCTGGCAACGCAGGGGTCGTCATAGAAGCGCAACAATAAGAGGATGACATGTACAGTGATGCGGCATGAAGCCCGAGCTTTCCGCCATCTTCTCCTCCTGCTCCGTTCGTTCTTCCTTGTGTGTGTGTGTGTGTGTGTGTGTGTGTGTGTGTTATTAAAGCTGCTCACACTCAGACACACACACACGCTCCGCACAATAATCACGCCATATTATATTTCACACTCACTCTGAGACAGCCCCGTCTCCACACACACACACACACACACACACACACACACACACACACACACACACACACACCACTCCACACTGCGGGCTTATCAAATCAAAATGGATTCCAGGAGATGGAGATGAAATCCATCTGTCGGCCTCAGAGAGAGAATAAAACACACAAGCCGCCATTCTGTCGCATGTGAACAACGGAGCTACAGACAGACAGAGAGAGAGTGAGACAGCTAATTAAAAAGGGGTGTGGTTTATCCTAACAGTCTTTTATTAATCAAGACAGTAAGGCATCACAACAGCAATGTACAAAGTAATTAAAGTCTTCAGGTCAAACCAAAACACATTAGTTATTTTTTTTCTACCCATGCAACAGTGAAGTGTGTGACATGTCAATAGTCCGGAACGTTCTCTGGGAGTGTGGCTTACACCCACCTCCTCCAATCAGACACTTCTGATCTTTATTTCAAATATGTCCCAAAATGTCTAAGAGTGAAGATGAGTCCAGTGGAGTCAGACAGCCAGGACAGCCAATCACTGCGCTGCTCTCAGCTCCACTTCCTGTCTCGCAGATCCACTTCCTGTCTTGCCATACAGAGCTGGAGGTCCAGTTAAAATTAGAAGAGTTAAATTGTTAAAGGTGGAGCACAGTGTCTGCACTGCTGTGGTCCAGTATGTGTGTGTGTGTGTGTCTGTGTGTGTGTGTGTGTGTGTGTGTGTGTGTGTGTGTGTGTGTGTCTGTGTGTGTACAGTCTGTGTTCTGGAATTTCCTTCTCTCAGAAGAACCAGCGGAACGTGTCTGCTGCTCCCACGGACGAGGCTCTCTGTGGAAATGCACGCACACACACACACACACACACACACACACACACACGCACACACACACACACACATAGGGAATGTTAGACACACTAGTGGAGCTCACACACTCGTGATAATCAGATTCTCTGTTGTGTTTTATTACTGCCTTCACTACTGACACAGAGCTCACTAACTTCAGATTTGTCTCTTGTGGGAGAAAGATAGAGGAGAGAGAGAGAGAGAGGCTGACAACAAGAGAAAGAAATAGACAGAAGGAGAGAAAGAGAGAAGGACAGATAGAAATACGAGAGAAAAAAGAAAAAGCACAGAAGAATTAACAGCAGCAAAAATCTGAAAAGAAGAAAGTGGCAGAGACAGAAAAAAAAGGAACAGAAAGAGGAAGAAAGGAATCACGATAATTATACAGATCGGTGGAGAGATAAAAGAAATAAATAGAGAAAGAAAAGAAAGTAAGAAATAGCCAGTTAACTTTAAACTGAATTGGGGAGAGAGGGGTGTAACCTCACAGAACCTCACAGAACTTCCAAAACTTCACAGAACCTCACAGAATCTATCTTAAAAAGTATGTTATCGTTCTTTAATAAATAATAATTGTAAGAGTTGGTAAGTTGTGGTGTAAGAGGAATAAAGCACGTGAGGACGTGCTGTTAGAGGAAAATAATCAACATTCAGGGAGATAACAGTAACTCCACTTCATCACACCACTCTGCTGTTGATCATTTACTATAACAGCACAACACACACACACACACACACACACACACACACACAGTGTTTTACTCCTTATCTATCACACTTGATGATATTCTAATGACACATTTTGAAAGTGCTCCTCTGAGACAGTTTGGTGAACAGAATTATGGGATTTTCTTCTTCGGGATAAAACACACTCCCACACACACCAAAATACCCACACACACACACCAAACACCCCCCCCCCCCCACACACACACACCAAAATACCCACACACACACCAACCCCCCCCACACACACACCAAAATACCCCCCCACACACACACCAACCCCCCCAAACATACTCCAAAATACCCCGACACACACCAAAATACCCCCCACACACAAAAATACCCCCACACACACCAAAACACCCCCTCACACACACCAAAATACCCACACACACACACCAAAATACCCACACACACACTAAAATACCCCCACACACATACCAACCCCCCCCACACAAACACCAAAATACCCCCACACGCCAAAATACCCCCACACACACCAGAATACCCCCACACACACCAAACCCCCCCACACACACCAAAATACCCCCCCCACACCAAAATACCCCCCATACACCAAAATACCACACACCAAAATACCCCTACACACACCAAAATACCCACACACACACCCAAATACCCCACGCACACACCAAAATACCCCCACACACCAAAATACCCCCCCGCACACACCAAAATACCCACACACACACCAAAATACCCACACACACACTAAAATACCCCCACACACATACCAACCCCCCCCACACAAACACCAAAATACCCCCACACACCAAAATACCCCCACACACACCAGAATACCCACACACACACCAAACCCCCCACACACACCAAAATACCCCCTACACCAAAATACCCCCATACACCAAAATACCACACACCAAAATACCCCTACACACACCAAAATACCCACACACAGTAAAAAACACACACACACCCACACACACCCAAATACCCCACGCACACACCAAAATACCCCCCACACACCAAAATCCCACACACACACCAACCCCCCCTACACACACACCAAAATACCCACACACACCAAAATACCCCCACACACATCAAAATACCCCCCCACACACCAGAATACCCCCCAAATAC
>NC_071269.1:8480574-8493074 GCF_023375685.1 Ictalurus furcatus
CGGCGGCGGCGGCGCTAAAACCCACCGAGAGGCTCCTAACGGGGATCATAAATAATATTGACGCTGCCAACGACACGACGCACCGTCCTCCGGGGGGCGGGCACGGGTGACGGAAGGGTAGACGGCTCCTCCCGGTGTGTGTGTGCGTGTGTGTGTGTGTGTGTGTGTGTGTTTGTGTGTGTGTGTGTGTGAGGTGAGGAAGCGCCGATGCGGACACCTACAGCTGATCATTGGCTGTAAATCACGCCGGAGGCACGCGGGGAGGCGCGAGGTGACAAACGCCCGGGGTGGGGGGCTTTTTTTCTCTCTTTTTTCTCTTTTTTTGGAGGGGGGTCTCAGTGAGGGAGGGAAAATCGCCTCCCAATTTTATGCTCTCGGTTTATATTTTTCTCTCCGTTTCTGCCAGTTCCGGAAATCACAGACAGATTAATCAGGGCTCGGAGGAGCGCGCGGAGCTGGGGGAGGTTTTTTGGGGGGATTTTGTGGTTCATTACGGCCCTTTTAGCGCCTCGTTACCGTAATTAGCCACGGGGCACCGGGAGGCTAATTAAGGGAAAAGCGGTGCAGAGGCGTTTTCCCACTGGGGATTCTGTGTGTGTGTGTGTGTGCGCGCGCGCCCAGGCGTGCGTATGTATGTGTGTGTGTGGCCTTCACATCTATTCCCATATAGACGTTTTACTTGAAATATAATAATAATAAGAAGAAGAAGAAGAAGAAGAAGAAGAAGAAGAGATGGAACAATACCACTTTTTCTTTTCCGATATTGATAATGCTGGTAATAATACCCATCCAATATTTTTTCTTTAAAAAACTACTAAGCTTCTTTTTTTTTTTTTTTTACTGGAACCATGTCACACTTTCCTTCACAAATACTGGTACTGGTATTGATACTGGGACTGGTACTGATACTAATACTGATACTTGTACTGATACTGATACCGGTACTGATGCTGGTACTAATAGCCTAGAAATACTGATACTGATATTAGTACTGGTACTGATACCGGTACTGGTACTGGTACCTATACTGGTAAAATGGTAAATGACGCACTTATACAGTGCTTTTATCCAAAGCTCTTTACACTGTGTCTCATTCACACATTCACACACACCAATGGTAGCAGAGCTGCCATGCAAGGCACTAACTTGCCAACGGGAGCAACTTGGGGTTCCGTGTCTTGCCCAAGGACACTTTTGCATGTGGAGTCATGTGGGCCAGGAATCGAACTGCCAACCCTACGATTAGTGGACAGCCCACTGAACCACAGCTCCGTGGTACTGATACTATACTGAACTGTTTTTCAGCAGACAGAGAAAAAATATCCACACTTTACACACTTACTGTGTGAAATATGAACACTGTACAAGTCTGATTTTGTTGATTTTTGTTGCATTATCAGTAAAATCAGGAGAAATGTTCCATCTAAAGCTTAAACATGGTGATGAAAACAGGAAATAGAGTTATAATGAAGGGATTAGCTAATCATGAACGACAGCGCGTGAAATGGAGTTCTGCTTGCACATGCTCTTTATTTAGCCATTTCTCATTTATTCCTCTTATTATTGTCTTAATATTTTAGTATATTTGATAAGAAAATAGCACTTGCTAACATACTTAGCACACTAGCACTTAATTTGTCATACTACTGAGTAGGCTAGTGTGTTGATAATGGAGACCGGCCTGGGCAGCACTGACCCGTTGCCATGACGCCCAGAGGGGCTGTGAGATGATTGGCATAAATCTGCTCCAATCCCTGGCATCAGAATGAATCACTTGACTTCCTATTCTTCCGTTACTGCAGCTGTGATTTAAAATAAAAATCCTTATTCTCTTTAAGGCTAGACAAATGCGGGTACTTTCTAACTGCACTCGTTTCTGTCTCTTCTGTTTTTTTTCTTCCACTACGTTGAGAATCAACGGCCCTGTTGCCACCTTGTGGAACCACTGAATTGTGCAAAAGAACTAAACGCACATGGGTTTGAAAAATCGGGCGGCGCATGTACATTACGCGCGTACTCTGCTGATGGCGAAATTTGCGTCACGCGTACTGTACACTGTACCTATCGTACACATAAAAAGTGAAGCATACTTTCTACTTTAATGTGGGAAATACCACACAATCGTGCACTCGATCAACCGAATGCGATGGAGCTAGCACGGGAGATACCATCAGTGTTCAAAAGACACTTTTTCTTGGAAAATAAATGTCATAATCTAAATATAGCTGTATCGCAAGGGTAAATTTCCAGTACACTTCATCAAAAGGAAATGTTTATGGTGAAATGATATGATGTGATATGATATGATATGATGAGATGAAGTTTCCCAGCGGTCTTCAGATCACTTTAAGTCTTGAATCATGTCACTGTAATTTTGACATGCAGTGCTGAGATGGTGTTTAGTTTAGGTTGTTAATAAACTGAAACTGTACACTGTGTGAATTGTAATGTTTAAAGTGTTGTGTTCATGTGTTGTTTTGAGGATACAGCACAGGAACACCCCCCCCCCCCCGGAAGTCAATTAACAATTTGCACATTGTTGTAGTAGTAGTAGTCTCCTCATTGATTACTCTTACTCGAGTAATTATTAACGTTATTACTTTTACTTGTACTTGACTAATTCTTTTTTATATGTAGTTTTATTTGTACTTGAGTAAAATTTTAGTTACTCTACACTAAGTAAGTCAATAAAATTACAACCAATATCCCAGATCAGTGTGTGACCTGAGGCACACACATTTACTGAGCTGTACTTTAACTTTAAATTGAGTGAAGAATTCAGAGCTGTACTTTTATAGTTCAGTAGTTTTACAGTTGAACATCAGCACTTTTACTCGAGGAAGAGATTTTTGTGCTCAAGCGCCATCTGCTGGTGTAAAAATGTACTTGTAAAGTAACTGGACAGCAAGACGTTTCTGCAGCCTAACAGAGTTAAAAACATTACAAATAAATACCCGTGTAACATAGAATTTATCGAAAAACATTAAGAATTGTAAACGTAAATGATAAAATAACATAACAGCCACGATAATGAACTTTTTACACATCGCTCAAGCCATTCGCCTCACACCTCCAGGGTTGGGGGTTCGATTCCCGCCTCGGCCCTGTGTGTGCAGAGTTCGCATGTTCTCCCCCTGCTGCAGGGGTTTCCTCCAGGTACTCCGGTTTCCTCCCCCAGTCCAAAGACATGCATGGTAGGCTGATTAGCATGTCCAAAGTGTGTCCTGCGATGGATTGGCACCCTGTCTAGGATGTACCCTGCCTTGTGTCCCATGCTCCCTGGGATAGGCTCCAGGTTCCCCGCGTCCCTGAAGGACAAGCGGTACAGAAAATGGATGGATGGAACATTAGTCCGATCATAATGCACATCAGTCTGTGCAAACCAGAAATGAAACGTTCAGTTCAAGAGACTGAAATGACTCCTCTGTGGATTCACCTCACTGATCTCCTGAAGCAGTGTAAACCCCAACACTTCACTCAGCTAAAACAGGATGATGTTAATCCTAAGGATCATCTCAGCTCGGCTAGAGGAAGATATGTTCCTTACACCAGCTCTGAACTCAGGAGTCGTGTTCCAGAGAAGATTAGGAACACTCCATTACTCTTAATCTTTCTTCATGCATCTTTTATCTTAAATATACTTTAATGACTTTTATTAACTCTTACAGATTTATACTCGAGTCAGGAGTGAGTGTAGATTAGTCTCATTAATGTGCCTGTGTCAGAAAGACTTTATTTAATCTTTTATATGCAGAGCACTTTGAGATTTAGTAATTTAGCTGATGCTCTTATCCAGAGAGATTTAACCAAAAGTGCAAATTTCAACTCAGTCAGGAAAAAAGGTGAGAAAAACTGTGGAGGCTCAGGAGAGAAGTCTGGGAGGAACGTAGCACCAATGAAAGTCCGTAAAAGGACAAACTAACAGGAGTGTGTGTGTGTGTGTGTGTGTGCGCCTGGCACACAGTGGCACAGCTGTTGGTTGCCGACGTATGTAATTTACTCTGCCTAGAAACCAAGAAAACACACACACACACACACACACACACACACATTTTGTTCTGCTGTTCGTATATGGTGCTGATGTTGAAGTAATTCGGGAGAGGAATCCAATGTGTTGTTTGTGTGTGTGTGTGTGTGTGTGTGTGTGTGTGAGTGAGAGAGAGAGAGAGAGAGAGAAACCCTCTGACATCAGTTTGAAGTGTAATTATGAAAACAGGATGCAGTGAAGACACACTTCCCCTTTCCCACAAACACTCTATAGCCTAATTACAGACTGTGTGTGTGTGTGTGTGTGTGTCAGAAGCACACCTGATCGTCAGTGGGAGGAGTGTGTTCACGCTCCACACACGCGGAGACACACACACACACACACACGCCATGTTTATCTCTCTCCGGTTTCACAGCGTTTGACCGAACAGAGAGGTGCGTCTCGCGCACTGAACGGGAACACTACCGGTTTATCAGCGCGCGCTGCTCTCCGGGGTTTCATGGTCAATAACCGAGCGCCCTGTGGGATGTAGTGTGTGATGGAGTGTGTGTGATGGAGTGTGTCCCGTAGAGAGGAATCATAGCAGCACCGCGGGCATGGAGGAGAGAATACCGGGATTAGTACTGCTACTACTGCTGAGCGGCGCGCGCGTCCCGGCGCAAGTCTTAACGGAACACAGGTACCAGAGAGAGAGAGAGAACTGAACAGTGTTTTTTTTTTAATTTTTTTTTTAAAGTTGCTATATATTGTGGAAAAGAATAGAACATTAATAAAAGTTCTATAATTCTTTATTGTACTCTGTGTGTGTGTGTGCGTGCGTGTGTGTGTGTGTGTGTGTGTGTGTTAAATACTTTTAAATACTCTGTACTTGAGCCATGTGCTGATAAAATTTCAGCTCATGATCATTTCCCAGTCCTAAAGCAGAGTTTTCTGAAATGATCACCATGTTGTAGTTAAAACTCTACGTTCAGTGAGATTCTTTCTCTCAGACCTTCACGTAACTCTCGTGCAGAGAACAGAATTATGGGGTTGTTTTCTCTTCATGTGTAGAACTCATGCAGCGCCCTTTTAAACACCCTGGAACTTTCTAGATTATTCTACAAGTCTTCTGAGGTCTTCGTCTGAGGTCTATAACGATGTCAGCTTAGTTCCTGGTCTGATTCCCTTCACCCCTGGAGTGATAAAGTAAAGAAATGACCCTTAAGATGGTGGACGAGGGCATGTTAAACACTGAAACACAGCCTGGCTTCTGATTCCTGCTTATAACCACATGAAGGAATTTTTTCACTCCTCAATAAAACCAAATATAGAACATATCACAGACATGAGTGTGTGATCTTCTACTAACGAGTCCTTATAAAAGAGTGTGGTGGCTCACTGGGTTACATTCTCGCTCGGAAGGTTGTGAGTTTGAATCCCAAGACCTTAAACATGCTAATTTTATAATCAATTCACTTTAATTAGCAAAACATTTTTTCCTTCAGAAACCTTTCTTTTCACATCTGTTGAATGAGTGAGTTTTAAGAGAACATAAAAACCGAAAGCGCTCACTTTCTGGCCGCAAACTCAGAATCAGGTGAAAGAAAATATTACCTGGAGGAGTTAATATTTAGCATGGTTTGTTCTTTCAGGGGTGAGTGAAGTTATTGATGACTTAACTGAGAATGTGTAAAGTAAGTGTGTGTGTGTGTGTGTGAGAGAGAGAGAGAGAGAGAGAGAGAGAGACCCTTTGTAGGGGGTTGGGATGAATTTTTTTCCCTCAGTGAGCAGAAAATGCTAGGTCGTGACAGCTCGTCAAGTTGCTGAGAAATTCAAGTCCATACAGGAGCTCCAGCTCAGAAATATGTGCAGCACGTGGATCTGTCTTTAACAAGAACATTGCAGGCGCCTGCGGTTACAAAGTAAAAAACACGGGAAATGACAGGAATTAAAAATACCCGCAAAAACCCGGTGATAAAATCAGTGGTTGGACCTTCAGTTACACGCCAGCTGTATCACAAAATAAAGACTTTTTTCTGCTCTTCCGCTATTCGCAAGGAAATGTTTATCTCCACCTTTAACTGAACTTATAACATCAGGGGAAATATTGTATTGTTGCTAGGAAACTGAGCATAACCTAGCTAAAGACTGAGGCTAAAGATTTCTCTAGCTAGCATGTAGCCATTACAAAAGCACAGTGACAGAGGAAATGAAACAGAATCATCAGGAACGTCAACATTTACCTCAGATGTGTTGGAAAATTACTAAGTAAAGACTCAGAACAATAAAAATTACAGTGTTATTACACCTACCGCTAACTTAGCTTCCATTGATTCTGCCATTTTGAGAAATGATCACATAAATTACAAAATAGTTCATAGCTCCCAAACAGTGCACTGTGTAGTTGATTATCTAGTTCCCGGATGTTTGTAGGGCAGCAACGCTAACAGTTTGCACTATACAGAAACTTTAAGCAGTTCTAGCGCCTTGTTTTGGGTGTGATAGAACACGAAATTTACTGAAGTTTCACAATAAAAGCAGATAGTTCACAGTGATTTGAGACACAGCCATAGTGTCTAGTGTAAGAGAATAGGGCACTGTGTATAATTTCACACTAACAAGTGGCAAAGCGATAGTTGAGCGTTCAGTAGGTAGCTAATACAATTAACTGGCTTATTAGCTTGCTAATCTGCCAATGAAGCTAGCATGTAACATGTCAATCAAATAACCGATTTTCACACTGATTGGTTCACTGTTTAATTTATGTAGTTAGCTTTAGAGGCTTCAGATAGCTATTACTGTTTCTCATAAAAAAAGGAGCCATATCCGCAAATTACAGTAGAGGGCAGACACACAGGTGAAACAGGAAGTGAGTGTGCCCATTTTGCCAACTCTGATTGGTTGCTGTTCTGTGAAAGGTGGGCCCTGCTGGAGATGTCGACCAATGGGATTTGTCGTTACGGGAACAGAGTGGATTGCTGCTGGGGCTGGACGAGAGAGAGCTGGGGACAGTGCAGACGTAAGGACACACACACACACACACACACACACACACACACAACACACACACACAAATACAAATAAGACTACAATAAGAATGCACAAATTCTCTGTGTGTGTGTGTGTGTGTGTGTGTGTGTTGGGTTAAGTTAATTAACACAGTGCTAATTTCAGCTTCTTACTTATTTGATTATTTCTCTGTCTGTAGCGGTGTGTGAGTTGGGCTGTAAACATGGCGAGTGTGTTGGTCCAGATCAGTGCCGGTGTCACCAGGGATACACAGGCAAGACCTGCAACCAAGGTATGAGTGTGTGTGTGCGTGTGTGTGTGTGTGCATCTAGCTGGAGGGGGAAATGTACTTTAAAAATCAGAGAGACGGATACATTCCTGTCATACCTGTGGACTCCCCCCCCCCCCCACACACACACAGAAAGTGAGATTGTACCACACCAGGTAAATGCTTCTAGACATTGATAATGTATATGTTTGCATATATGTACAGCCACCAAAATGTGTGTGTGTGTATGTTTGTGTGTTATGTGAACTCAGTGATATTTAAGATATTTTAAAATTAACACTATTAGAGGTCACATGATGTCAATTTCAATTTAAATCTCTTTCACAGTATTTCTGAGTTAGTGCGCATATGTAACAGTTACACACATTCTCTCTTTTCCCTGTGTGTGTGTGTGTGTGTGTGTGTGTGTGTAGATGTGAATGAGTGTGGACTGAAGCCACGGCCGTGTAAACACCGCTGTATGAACCTGGTGGGCAGTTATAAGTGTTTCTGTCTGACTGGCTACATGATGACCCACGACGGCACCTGCAGGAGTCAGTCTGTCCACTTTAACCTCCATTTAACACTCTGTGTGTGTGTGTGTGGTGTGAATGTGTGCGTGTGCATGATGCCCCATTTCTGTGCTTTGAGAATTGTTTCATTGTCACTTTTATCTTTATGAAGTTTTTTCTTCCGTGCATGTCATATGGAAAAACATTATTATTATTATTATTATTATTATTATTATTGCAGACACCCAGACGTGTGCGATGGCTAACTGTCAGTATGGCTGTGCAGTGATGAAGGGGGAGGTCATGTGTCAGTGTCCGTCACCGGGTTTACGGCTCGGTCCAGACCGCAGGACGTGTGTTGGTGCGTCATGTCTTACACACCACATCTTCACGTCTATATAGAAAAATCTTACATTATACAAATACACATGATGATGATTATGGTGTGTGTGTGTGTGCGCGTTCCCAGACATTGATGAGTGTGTGATGGGCGTGGCTAAGTGCCCGAGGTTCCGGAAGTGTGTGAACACATTCGGCAGCTACATATGCAAATGTCACAAGGGCTTCGAGCTGCGCTACGTAAATGGCAAATACCAGTGTACAGGTACACACACACACACACACACACTCACATACTCACACACATACACACACACTCACACACATACTCACACACATACACACACACTCACACACATACACAAACACACACACACACACTCACACACACACACACACACAATTATACAACATGCTGGTGTACTAACTTCAATGTTCAGTTATACAGCTATTACTGTGTGTGTGTGTGTGTGTGTGTGTGTGTGTGTGTATGTGTGTGTGTGTTTAGGTAAGAACAACCCCTGCCATGAAAAGCCAGACTCTAAAAAGTGCAGATGTAAACCTGGGACCAGGGGGTGGAGCTATGACTGCAAATGTAAGTGTGTGTGTATATGTGTGCGTGTGTGTGTGTGTGTGTGTGTGTGTGTCCATAGTGTTGTTGATAGTTTTGTCTGTTCTTTTGTTTTGCAGTTGTTATTACAGTGACTGTTGATCCAGCCAGGCCTTTTACAACAACCCAACCTACAACTAAAATCACCATAGAAACAGTCGCCTTGACTACCAGCCCACCAACCACAACCAAGAAACCAGCCACGGCAACCATTACTATGACAACAACAACTTCACCAAGAACCACCACTACAGCAGCAACAACAATGGCAACCACTGTCTCTACATCAACAGCACCAACCACTTTCGCTATGACAACAGTACAAACCACTGTTGCTAGTACAGTGGCAACCACTGTCACTATGACAACAGCACCAACCACTGTCCCTACAACAACAGCACCAACCACTGTCTCTACGACAACTGAACCAACCACTGTCCCTACGACAACAGCACCAACCACTGTCCCTACGACAACAGCACCAACCACTGTCCCTACGACAACTGCACCAACCACTGCCCCTACGACAACTGCACCAACCACTGTCCCTACGACAATTGCACCAACCACTGTAGCTATGACAACAGCACCAACCACTGTTGCTAGTACAATGCCAACTACAGTTACTACAACAAAACCAACCACTGCTGCTATGACAACAATGCCAACCATTGTCGCTATGACATCAATGCCAACCACTGTCACTATGACAACAATGCCAAGCACCCTTGCTACAACAACAATGGCAAAGACTGTGGCTACAACAATGCCAATAACCAGCACCATGGCAACAACCACGGCACTACCCTCGACCATACAGATAATCACCACTACACTGGATAACCGCATACAGGAGATCACACAGAGGCTGAGGGGAGATGTACACAGTGAGAGAACACACACACACACACACATCAACATGTGCCTACTGTTAATAATATAACATTTTTGCCTGCTGGATAACAAATAGCTAATGCTCATTAAGTACCATTTAAAATATTGTTGATGTTAAGATGCTAGTCACACTGGTACAAGAATACTTTCTTCTGCCAGCTTCAGCCTTCACATCATCACCGTGTGTACTGAAGCTACACACTCACATGATGTGCTGTTAGCTATTAGCCTTACCTCAGTGCTATGGGGCACCACTGTGTGTGTATGTGTGTGTGTGTGTGTGTGTGCGAGAGAGAGAGAGAGAGAGAGTGTTACGTAGCCTTATTAGGAGATTGGTCAGTGTCTCAGGCTGTAGTAATGAGAGCGGGTGGCACAGTGGAGGATCTGGCAACCATCACAGCTTCAAGTGTTTCTATTACAGTCAATAGTGAATCTAAATCAGAGTTCAACATCTTTATGTGGAACCCCCCCTCTCTCTCTTTTCATTCCAGACCGCCAGGGTCAAAACTTTCCTAAAGTAAAAGTACCATGTTACTGTACCATGTGACATCACTAGAACTGTTCCCTCACCACAGCACTGCTGAATTATGGACCGTGACTGGTCAGAAGGTGTTGATTAGGTTTCTATAACAGCTTCTCTGACAGCAGTGCAGCTGCAAATCACAGCTTTTTATATTAATGTGCTCATTTCTAATTCTAATACGTTATGGTATAGTAAGAGCTCATACTCAGGGACGTGTACAGAGCGGACGCTCCCCTGATAATAAACAGATTTTTAAAATAACATTAATGTGGTTAAGTTCTGTAACTATCTATGAAGTGTGTGTGTGTGTGTGTGTGTGTGTGTAAAATGCTCTTTTCATTCCTTTCTCTCTGATCTCCAGTTCCGAGGAATCCGGAGCAGAACGTGTTCGAGCTGGACTTTGACGATATTGAGTTGGGGAACACAGCAGATTTTGCACGTGACGATTCAGGTGAGTCTCACACCATGGCACCCAACCAAGCCCTTAAACCCTATAAACACTCAACTCGAAAGTGTGTGTATGTGTGTGTGTGTGTGTGTGTGTGTGTGTGTGTGTGTGTGTGTAGCTCCTGGCTCTCTGAGCTGCTCTTTTGATCAGGGTGTGTGCAGCTGGATGACGGATCAGGATGGAGATCAGCGCTGGGAGACTGTAGCTGATCCACATGGTAACACGCACGGTTACAGTTACTGAAAAAAATTCACATTGGTTTAATCAGGCGACCACTCAGAACGAAGCTCATGCTAAGTTAGGGTGGAGCTCATGTTACAGCACCATATCTAGCTAGCTAAACATTCGCAAGCTAATCCATGTTAAAATAATATGTGGCTGATAATTTTTTTTTTAGATTTTGGCACACCACCTTTACTTCCTGCCTCCTCTTTGTTCTGAGTGTTCGCTTTTCTAAACCAATTCTGGTACACCATCTTTACCAGCTCATTGTTTTCTGATCTGTCAATCATCCAGGTGGGTGGTACCTGACTGTACCAGAGCCAAACAGAGGACGAAGTTTCAGAGGGGCACGACTCACTATCCATTTAGCTCCACCCACTACTCCTCCTTGGAAAGGGAGTGATCTTTGCCTGGTGTTTAGGCACCGCCTTCAAGGGCTTCTTATTGGCTCCTTGCAGGTGTTTGTGAAAAAGGGGTGGGGCTACAGTCCTGCAGTCTGGACAAGAACAAGCGGACAAGGATGGCGATACACCCAAATCACACTGTGGGGGTGGGGCATTGAAAGTGTAAGTGTGTGGTTTGTGTGTGTGTGTGTGTGTGTGTGTGTCAGTGATGTACTAATAATGAGTTATAACTTGTGTTAAAGGTGGTGTTTAAGGGAGAGAGGAGGAAGGGGCGGAGTGGAGAGATTGCCATTGACGACGTGAGCATACACAGAGGAGTGTGCAGTACCACAGGACGAGACTGACACACACACCCACACACACACACACCCACCCACCCAAACAAACTATGAATTATTACAGAGGTGACCTGAGGTTTGGACTTTAACGCCCGACCGCTGGATCATAACCATGGATACCACATGCTCCAGTGGACTTCTTTCCTGGGGATATTATGGGATGGAAGCATTCACCGTAAAGTGGATTTTTCACCACATGCAGAAAACACTACACAACACAGACAATATTACGTGTACAGGGAATCAGTGACGAGACCAGAGCGAAGGATGGAACCCATCCACACACAGGACCATGTAAATTTTTTATTTTTTTTGCACCACTCTCTCTCTCTGTCTCTGGCCAATAGGAGAGAAGGGGGCGTGTCTTTTAGTGCTTTGGGGAAATGTCTACACTGATTTTAACACACTTTCCACATCATGAGTTTGTCATGTTTTTAACAGTTCATTTATTTGTTATATAATACACATGGACATGGAACTGTTTAATTCATGGGCATAAGAACCTTTTTACAAGAACTTTTCATGGACACAGGAACTTTGTCATAAAGGCAGGAACTTTTTTTACAGGAACATTTGAATGGCTACAGGAACTTTTTCAAAATTACATGGAACTGTTTCTTATTTCAGGACCACAGAATCAGAACTTGTTCCATAATATTAAATGTTTATATTTTTGCCTTCTGCTCATTAGCATATATACAGTTACATTTTATTATTTAAAAAATCTTTATCTAAACAATTATTGCAATGTGTCTTATAATGAGGACAAATTTTACATACCGAGTAATGTCAGATTGTGTGTGTGTGTGTGTGTCCTTGACTAGCTGAGCTGTGGAATGCTTTTAGAGACTAAAACCCTGTAACACACACACTCACACACACACACACTCCACTGTTTTTCTGAAGATTACACACTCATCTGTCTGTCTTGCTCTCATACACATTTTATTCATCCACAACTTTTCC
>NC_071269.1:8498074-8533074 GCF_023375685.1 Ictalurus furcatus
CATACAAGAAGTGGATGTGGGAGACTCTGCCCCCAGAACTGTGGTCAGTGAACTGGCCAATCACGTGCCTCCGGAACAGGTCAGAACCAGGTTTTATTAATGCTCACAATAAACACACACACACACACACACACACACACACACACACACACATATGCACACACGATTTTATAAATTGATAAGATATTCTTCTGCATGTTGCTGTTTTAAATATAACTTGCTGATGTGTGTGTGTGTGTGTGTGTGTGTGTGTGTGTGTGTAGTTGCAGGACACTCTGGCGATTCTCCTCTGTAATGTTCGGCCGGTGAAGGTGCGTGGTGTTCTGTCTCAGGCTCGAGTGCTCTGTGCTGTCAATCAACACAAGATGGAGCCTTTAGCCCCGCCCACCGGAGCTCAGCCCGGAGACAGGGTAACCTTCCAGAACTATCCAGGTATCAACAAGCGCACACACACACACACACACACACTAACCAACCAACAAACAAACAAATAAATAAATAAAGTTTGTTGGTGAATTATATTCCTGGGAATTTTAAAATTTTTATATTTCTGTAAAAACTATATAAAATTCTATATAATTTTTTTTCTATTTATATACATTTCTTGCTCTATTTTTAGATTTGGTTTTTAGATTTGAGTTTTTCACACATGTTAATATTATACATGTTAATAAAATATATAAATATTTTGTATTATATTTAATTGTATTTAAATGTGTGTAAAATGTAAAACATTTATATTTTCATTTTTTAATACATTATATTTACAATTTATAATAATCAGAAGTGATTGTACTCAAAAAATCTACAGGAACAGTTTATTAATCTTTTTTTTATTTGTTTATCTGTTTGTCTGTATGTTTGTTTATCTGTTTGTTTGTTTATCTGTGGAGGTGAGGCGGAGAGAGAGCTGAACCCGAAGCGACATATTTGGGAGCGTTTACTCCCCGACCTGTGCATTGATGAAAGGGGCGTGGCCACTTACCGAGGAGTGGCCTTCGAAGTCAGGGGGAAAGGCCTCTGCCGAGCACCTACCATCAACAACGGAGGCATCAAGTAAAGGGCAAAGATCATCGCCATGGTTACCAGCAAACCGCCTGTACGGTTCAATAAGTACATTTATAATAAAAGTGTGATTAATAACAGTCACAGAACGGCTGATTTCTACAACTTTTATAAAGGTAATATGTTGTTACCATGGCTACCATCAAAAACAGATATAATATACAACACATGAAAACACAAACATGAGTAAATACCTTCCGTACAGTTCAGCAAGGAGTAATAACTGTAAACTCAACCTGGTGTGACCACTTTTATTTTTATATTTATTGTTTCTTTTTTAAAATGTAAAAAGTATTAAGTAAAGGTCACAGGTCATCACCACAGTACCATCAAAATAATGACCAAAAAAGTAATAAGTAAATAAAAGATAGAAAAGTAAAACATACAGCTGTACATTTCTCATTGGAGTTATAAAACATTACTGACTTTATTTATTTATTTTATTTTATATATTTTTGACCATATTCACAGCTCTGTGGGAAGAAATTCCATACAATGAAATACCTTTAATTAACAATGACAAGTTTCTAAATAAAGAAGAAAACATGCTGCATGACTTCTCTCAGCTACACACGTGCAGGTTTATAACAAAATCAGCTGCTCACCTGCTCCAGGTCCATTACTGGCAAAATTAACTGGTAAGATAAACTGTATATAAATATGTAGGGGGTCTAATACTTTTGCACAGAGCTGTATAAACACATGAGCTTGTTAAGGACCGTAAAGGTTCTGTACAATCCTGTGTTCTACAGCGACCGGGTCAGGGGTTTTAGTGAAAAAACATTGAGATCTTAAATCACTTTTTATCTGTTCCAGAGGCTCCACAAACACACACACACACACACACACACACACACACACACACACACACTTAGTCTGACTGAGATCAGTGAAAAGTCACTGAGCTGTTTTATGAGACGTCAAACATGACATGTGGCTGTGTGTGTGTGTGTGTGTGTGTGTGTGTGTGTGTGTGTGTGTGTGTGTGTGTGTGTGTGTGTAGGGTCCAGTGTCTGAGAGCACTAGTGTAGATGTTTATTCTGCAAGTTCTAGTTCATTAAAATTTAATACACATTTTTTCTTATAAGCAACAGCTTGAGTGGAAAATATTTAGATGAATGTCAGAGTTTCTGAACGTTTGATTTGTTCCTCTTTTAGAATATTCCACAATATTCTACATCTAATCAGTATATATTAGATTTACTGAATTCTATTTATTAGATTTATCAGATTTACTAAAATTTAAATAGTGAAAGTTGAGAAACAGTGCAGAATCATGAATATTAAATATTCAAGATATAAACGTTTCCTTTGGGGGTTTTTTTAATTTTGTGAAACTTATTTCCAGTTTTAAATGGAAAAACTCTCAGGTGTTCAGTGTGCTCTGAGACCCTGGACCTCACTGTAAGTGCTCTCATGCTGACTGACCTTTAGCTTATTGTTATTAGCAACTTTTCAGTAACACACACACACACACACACACACACACTCGCACACACGGGTTGGTTTTTCTGACATCTAAATATCCAGTCGGAATTTTAAACCAATACAAAATATCAGTGTACAATAATAAACAGTTTATTGAGTAAAATGAGCTGAATACAGGAATCCCTACACATTTAACCTCATTATAAACTCCAGGGATATGAATATGTATGAATATGCAAATTGGAAATGTTGGACTGGTGGATTGGATTGTTTGTGTGTTGAGTCTTTGTGATATTTCGTGTTCGTGTTGGTACAAGTGTCTAACAAACTTGTGGCATTAAAATGTCTGTCTCTCTGTCTGTCTGTCTCTCATTCTGTCTCTCTCTCTCTGTATCTCAGAGTTGTTGGCAGGTGTGTAATCTGACAGCAGCAGCAGGTCGGTGTCTGTTGGTGTGTATGTTGGTGTGTGCGTTGGTGTGTGCATTGGTACGTGCCTTGGTGTGTGTGTTGGTGTGTGCATTGGAGTGTGAGTGTGTGAGACTCTGCGTCCTGCACTCGAGGCCAGTTGAACAGGGACACAGCTGGAACAGCTCCAATGTGTGACCAGTGCCTGTGTGTTTCCAGCGCCAGGGGGTGGAGCACACCTGCCCCTCCTGAGGCTCCGCCTTACACACTCGATTCCACAAGTGACGTGCACAGCACAGGCCACGCCCACAATCAGCTGAACGCACACACTGTGCACCCAAGTCACCTGAAACACACACACACACATTATAATTGTTTAATACTATTTAATACCTTTCCAATTTGTCAGACATGTCAATGTACACACACACACACACACACACACACCTTTATGTGGTTTGTTGAGCTTCCTGCTTGTCTTTCGTCGTCCAGTAGAGCTGTAGATTCGGTTCTTCAGTTTTCCAGTGTGTTCTGCTGACACTCGTGCTGAAACTCGACTACACACATCTGTGTGAGAGACAAAGAAAACAGAAAAACAACAAACACGTTTTAATTTATAAATTCTGAACAGCGACACTGATGGCTGAACACAGCGGCATCATAACCGTTCTTAAAATGATAATGATAATGACTATGATGAAAAAAAATCTACATTATCTTCCACATTATCTTGGTACTGTGTAGAGTTTGTGTGCATTTTACTTACGGTTACGACACTCGTTTCCAGGGCAACACATGCGGTCTCTACGGCAATGTCTTGCCCTTCTCTTACAGGGTGAGCACTGAGAGTGGGCGTGGCCTGGGGCCTTGCAATAAAGTCTCGGCGCACATTCACTATCTGCACTGCAGAAGTAAGCCTAATACATACACACACACACACACACACACACACACAGTGTCATGTAATATAATATTTTACATCATTCATTTATCTTCAGTAAGTGTTTTATCCTGATGGCGGATCTGAAACCTGCACATGGTATGAAGCGTGAACACACTCTAGATGGGACACCAGCTCTTCACAGACCACACACACACACACACACACTAGGGATGAAATGGTTACTGGTTTCACGATAAAATTCCCAGAAGGTTAGTATCACATGTCATATTTAATTATCATTAAAACCGTGCGTGATTATCGTGATTTGTAAAACTCATGGTAAATGCTGTCCTTCAGGGTCGCGGGGAACCTGGAGCCTATCCCAGGGAGAATGGGGAACAGGGCGGGGTACACCCTGGACAGGGTGCCAATCCATCACAGGGCAGTACCTAGAGGAAACCCCCGCAGCAGGGGAAGAACATGCGAACTCCGCACACACAGGACCACGGCAGGAATCAAACCCCCGACCCTGGAGCTGTGAGGTGAACATGATAACCTCTAAGCCACCGTGCGCCCAAGTGTGGTCATATTTTGGTTTTTATAAAAATGCTGACGGAAACTTAATAGAAAATGTGCAGAGCTCGCTGGAAGAAAGTCGCTGCGAAACGGGGAAACACGTCTAATCTGCTGAGAAATCTTCATAACCATCCATCAGTTTATAGTGCATGCAACGTAACATAACTTTTAGCTCAGTGCACGAGTTGGGGAAAATTATAACGAAAAGTGAATAGTTGAACACAAAATATTGAACTGGTTTAAAATAATTTCTTATCTCGCTTGGAATAAACGCAAGCTTCCACGAAGAAACAGTTCCTAGTGAGTGCATGACTTCGAGCCAAGACAAACAAACAAGTTCAAACAAGACAGCAACAAATAATCAATTAGTGCCACATTTAAGGGCTTATGTAAATTCATACCACTAATATACGGGTTTTCAAATAATTATGGGGAAATACTGATTGGAGATTAATATTTTACAATTTGACCTGTTCTTTATTATTTTATGATTCATTGTAGTGTACAAAACAATCGTCCAATTCAAATACTAAAGTCCTCCAATTTCATATTCAATACGATCGTTAATAATAACAGAGTCACACAATGGCAGCGGTTGTGTTTGTATGACAAGAGAGAGTATGTGACATGAAAGAAGCCGGAGTTTCAGGATTGTTCAGCGTTGTGTTATACTGCGTTGCTAATGACGACGGTCATAAACAGGAAATATCAGACAGTGGATTGACCAGAATCAAGAATTTCAGGGAGCCTTATAATAACTTGTTATGTAGTTTAGTCACCCAACCAACATATTTTTATCAAATGTGTGTGTAAGTTAATAAAAAGAATAAGAATTAATATCTTTATTATGATTATGATGATGATGATGATTATTACTATACTGCATTGCTATTCCCTTGTATACAGAGTGGGCTGCAGCATGCAAACCCATTGATGCTCCTGGTTCCTCGTCGACTCACTCCTCATCTACACGTGACACAGACACTCGAGCAAGCATTATGCTGCTAATTTTATTTGTTGTTTGTTGATTTCCAAATATAAAACCTGTTTAAATAATTTCAGTGTGTATCAGTACTTTCTGTACATTTTCAGCACATTTTAACAATACAGTGATAATACTGATATAACCATGATAGTTTTGGTCACGATAATCATGATATGAAATTTTCATACCGTTACATCTCTAACACACACTTTCACACACATGCGCACACACTCGTGCACACATGCACACACTTTCATGCAAATGCACACGCACACACACACACTTTCATGCAAATGCTCACACACACAAAAACACAAACACTTTCACACCTAGGGGCAATTGATCTGCCCACCTGCATGATTTTGGACAGTGGGAGGAAACCAGTGAACCTGGAGGAAACCCACACAGACACAGGGAGAACGTGAAACTACACACACACAGAAACCTGAGCTCAGGAGCTGTGAAGCAGCGACGCTACCGACTGCACCGCCACGTCACCCCATATAATATAACATAATGTAATACAATATAATGTAATATAATGTAATATAATACTATTAAAACCATTCAGGAAATAAAGTCAAAACGTTTAATTTAATATCATCACTATTAAACACTACAGTGAATTATTTCACATTTAAAAATAACAATTAAACAAATAAATGATGAGGAAAATATAACGATACATTATAAGTAAAGCCACAGAATAAAATCTCGAGTGTAATAATGAATAATGATCTGATCTCTGTGTCAGGACTCACGGCACGTGCCCAGTCAGCCCTGGCTCTGTATCTGCGTGCGCCTATTACCTTAGTCAGGTATTTACGGGTCCTTGTGACTCCGGTGTAGTCGCTGTGCGGTTGGCTCGCGCTGACGGACAGCACCGCGAGCAGCGTGCAGAAACCCCACGCGCATGTCCGCATGCTGAGAAAACAAAAAGTTTACAACTAAACTATGATCCAGAAATCAAACTTAAGAGCCGATTTCAGTAAGCGCGCGCGCCGAGGTTCAGGTGTGCATGTTAACTGTTAACCTGAGGGATGTTTCTCACATCACACACACGCTCACACTCATAAACACTTAAACGGTGATGTACATGAGGAGCGCGCGCTGTTCCCCGCTGCTGTGCGTTGTGTTACCGTGTGCGCGCGCTGTGGTTTTATACCGTTCTCGAGGTATGGTTTCGTCCTCCTGTGAAACCCACATCCCCGATTCGTCTTCAGCTTCAGTTTCAGCTCGTGACAATCTGACAAATCACACACACACACACACACACACACACACACAAAAGAGCGTTTCACACTGCATATTAACACCCACAGATCGGTGATTAGCACGTGTTATGCGGAGTGATGGGTGTGTGTGTGTGTGTGTGTGTGAGAGAGAGAGAGACAGAGAGAGAGAGAGAGAGAGAGAATCAGGTACAGTGTGAACTTGATTCAAGATTCATCAGTCACTGTCGCCTAAACAGGTGAGATTAGATTAGGAGTCTCTGTAATGTAAACAAGTGAAACACTAGTCAGGAAAATAGGTGAGTCTTTATTACTTGCAAAAAGTGACGTAAATAATAAGGCTGTTGTGTGTTGCCATGGTAACATAGTGCTGGTGATTAGATTCCTAAATGTTCAGTTCCGTCCTTTAAGAGGAGAAGACGGTTTTCAGATCTTTTTCTTCAGCTGCTTGTCCATTCCACACTGCAGGAGGTACGCTGGTCTGTAAATCCTGGCCTGAAGGTTTGAAAGCTTTGTTTTCTTCACTGACATAATCTGGACACACGCCACACGCCAATATCACACACACACACACACACACACACACACTTGCTGAACACCTGCTGTGATGTTCTTTAGAAATGTGATATGGAGGAGCAGGAGGTTGTCTGGTTCAGCAGTGCAGCAAGGTTGTGTATCTGAAATATTCTGAAACATGTGGGGTTTAAAACAGTAACCTACTCAAACTGAAACACTACGATACAAACACTGACATCCTCCTCAGTGTGGTGTTTGGATTTAACCTTAACATTACACCGACACATTTACACACAAACAGCAAGTGTCTCAGATTCAGACAGTGATTTACCTCAGGCTGTTCCTCTCTAATATTTACGTTTACCTTATACCTAGTTGTTGGCTTGTTTACAGATGCTACTGGCTGATGATAAATACTGCATAGAATATGTGGCGTGTTGGTGGAACAGAAATCAGACAGAAAATGAAATATATGTTACTCACTTCACCTTTTGAGAATTTTGTACAATAAACTTTACAGCATTGTGTTACAAACAGCAGTGCTGTGTTTCAGTAAGTGATGTAAGCAATGCAGCTAAATAAACGACACAATGTCTGAGACACACTGACTCCAAGCATCTGTTTCTCTGTGTGTGTGTGTGTGTGTGTGTGTGTGTGTGTGTACAGGAGTTCACGTCAGTGTAGCATTACCGCACATAACCAGATACCATTTCATCACAGCATGGCGCTTACTTTATGATTATGATCCGTTATTGTTAGCGTGCTATTGTTAACAAAGGCCCGACGGCACACGCCAGCTCCGTATCGGTGACATACTGTGTGATATCAGTGAGAAAAAATGCAGAAATGACTTAATAATTCCTGAGAGAAAAGTTCACAGCAAAGTGAGATGAGCAGAACAACAAAACGAGCGTTAGTGTAAACACAATATATGTATTAGCGTGAAAATTAAAGTTGTGTTAGTGTGTTATGTGTCCTTCTCAGTGAAGACTGACCCATAATTCTTTCACTGGGCTGCGATATTACTGATGAAAATTTTACTAAGTATTTCGTCACATTCACAATAGACAGTTCACCACCAGGCCACCAGAGGGAGCGCTTCCACGTATTTCTGTATAACTTATTATTAAAATTAATATTATTTAAAGCCGTTAGCTAGGTTCACTGGTAAACTAGCTAATATTAGGCCATTGTATTGTACAAAGCAGTAACCAAGGCTGATTACTAAGCCTAGTGAGCTAGCTTATGTTATTCATAAATAATAATTAAAACAATTATCCACAATTGTGAGCAAACTAGCCAACATTAGCCCAATTATTATTTAGCAAACAACCTAATAATGCGCTATTATACAGTTGTCTTTTGTAAACCAGTATCAAATTTCATTAGCATGCTTGCCAACATTGGGATAGCTGCTTTGTAATTAAAAGCATGTTACTACTAAGCATGGGCTACTTTTCCTTCTCTAAATTATTTGTAAAACAGAAGTATTATGTGATTGTAATATTACTGTAATATGAATGATATTACGTTTATAATATTATTACTTTAATCTCCACAGTTTAATAAACAGCTCCTGCAGTTCCACAAAATCACCAGAAGAGGTGAGTATAAGAGAGTATAAAACATCAACGCTGAGGGAGACAGTGAGACTTTTCCACAGTTTACAGCAGAAATGTCCACATTTAATTATATAAAACAGACATGGCTGAAAAAAATGACTGAAATGTTCCTCTTCTACAAGTAGATGAGTGTTTAGGTCACATACAGAGGTTAGATACCAACATTTCTCTTTTAATGTGTGAGGTGATCACTTTAACATTAGCTTCATTTTAGTTTCATGTAGCCTAGCAGAACAAGTCTTTTTGTTTCCCTTTGTAGTTTTTTTTTTTTTGTCTTTTGTTTTTGTATTTTTATTGTGTACAGTCAAATTGTGTAACTGATTAGGATCATACTTTCATTTAATTATTTTTTAATAGAATATTTACTTGTTTTTAATGGATTGTACTAGAAATCAAATATTCACGATTCAAATATTTCATGTGATTATTACCAACCATAAAACACCACAGACTCGTTACTTAGGATCACACAACCTCACAGTTCCATCAACCCTAAGCCCAGTGTACAGAGGCTGAGTGAACGTGGTGTGGACTCTGTAGAGGAGCTTCATGGTATCAGAGACGCTGAATAAGGACGCTGAAGAGTTCCTGCACCGTGATCCCTAAACACACACCAGACACAAGCTCAGCTGATTTACTTGTTTTTTTTAAACGTTGTTGCACTGTATGTACTCTGGAGAAGAATGTGTCTGTAATCTGGAGCAGCATTCTTTATGTATAGATATGAGAGGAATTTTCAGCCAGAAAGAATGTGTTTCCAGGAACCTCAAACTGTGACTCAGAGCCTCCAGTCCATCTCTACCATCCTTCTACAGATGTAGGGTTTTAGTTCCACTGTGTTTCACTAACCTCTACAGCTTGAAACCAAACTCACATCTCAAACTGTCAGAGAAATGATGAACTGTTCTAACACACAGCTGTGTTTACATTCTCTCACCTCACATTTGCTCTCTGCTCCAGGACTTATATTTATTGTGTGTGTGTGTGTGTGTGTGTGTCTTTGTGTGTGTGTCTTTGTGTGTGTGTGTGTGTGTGTGTGTGTGTGTGTGTGTGTGTGTGTGTGTGTGTCTTTGTGTGTGTCTTTGTTTGTGTTTTTGTGTGTTTGTTTGTGTGTGTGTGTGTGTGTGTGTTCTTTAAGACGCGAGTTTAACCGGAAGTGGGCGTGGTTTTGAGACCCAGGTGGGCGTTAGGGGCAGGTGAAGGCTTCAGATTCGGATTTCGGTCTCTGTCCGTGTGGAGTGAACATGGAAACACTGATCATTTACTGAGCTTTAACACACACAGCTGTAAGATTCAATCATCAGGTCTAGGAGAACATCCAGGTGAGAGCTTTAATTTATTAAACGAATGTTTACAAGCCTGAAATATACGTAACACGATCAAGATAAACATTTCTAACGAGTAGAGCTGAATTGGCTGCTTTTTGATAAACACCACAGTGTGATCTGTAAAGAGGATAATATAATGCCAGGTTGCACGTGCGGTTCTCAGTTCTCAGTATAGAATATAGAGATAACTGTCTAAACAAATATTAAACAAATATCCTTATGGCCTTTCTTCATCTCACCACACCGACCTCCAGGCTGTCCACCTAACTTTACTGCCACTGTGTGCTCAAGTGTCAGCGGGTTATTGTTAGGAACCACTGTATTTACATTTCCATGTTTTTGTTTGTTTGTTTTGGGTTTTTTTCTTCTTCATAATTTCCCTGGAACAGGCGCCATGTTGCTCTGAGGTCTACAGGTGGAAATTTTAGGATGTGACAATTTCATGATTTGTACACTGTTATTATTCTTTCTGCAATTCGTAGAGATCACTAATGTTACAGCGTTTAAAAAAATACAATAAGTACAATACATTACTGTAATAGTCTACAGTAGCTATACAGTATTCGAGATGGGTCGCGTATGCGCAGAGCGTTTATCCCGTATCAACTTGGGTCAGTGACCTCGTGGTGCAATTCTACTCGTTTCATCACCATTTTCATCTTTATCACTTAAACACACGTCACACAGGGGAGAAATACAATTTTATGGCTTTTCGACTGTGTCCAGCGGTCATTTCCGCCTTTAATAACGGGTTATTTTCGTTTATGCGTTGGTTTCGTTGATACGTCGAAACCATCCGCCATTTTTCCTCAGAACTTCAGACTCAACATTAGTTGATGTCGTTTCAGTGATTAATTGTTTCCGGTTAACCGAGTAGTAATCACATTTACAGTAAAATAAATAAGTAAATAACTCAATAAAATAAAGGTTGCTGAGTGTTTAACGTTGCTTTAACACATGAAACAGTAAGAAAGATGAAGAGATAAAGAAGTTAAAGAATGTGACCCTGTGTTGAAAGACGAGTTCCAGAAGCAGGGTGTGTCAGCTCAAATTCACCTTCTGTCAAACATTCACACACCAGCACCTTTCAGCCTTTTGTTAAGATTTCTTCCAACACAGACCTACCTTTGTTTGCTTCTTAAACACACACACTGATTATTGATTGTGTAACCATGGAAATGATCTAGGTTCTATTAACCTAGGTATTCTCGCTACTATTTCTCATCATCTGAACTTCACAAAACAATTTCACTGCTAATTCTATCATTTTATGCCACAGCTCTTTTGAGTTCTCAAATCGGAAGGTGTTGATTAGTTTTCTAGAACAGCAGCTCTCACTGTAGCGTAGCTGCAAATCACAGGTTTATTTATCATTAACACGCTCGTTCTGATATGTTATCGTTTCCGTAGTAACACCTCGTTCACAGGGACGTGCACAGTGGACGCTCAGATTAAAACGTGTGTGTGAAGTTTTCTGTAAGGAGAAATGTGTTTGATACACGTATGGAAGGAGTCTCCAGTGGCAGTGCTGTGTAACAGTCAGAGGTTAAAGCTGTAACTTTTCTGACAGGAAAAAAAAAGAGGAGTTTATGCTTCTTTGCGGTTTCTTGGTAACAAAAATACAACACGCTGTGTGTGGGTTTTTTTTTTTTTGCCTTATTAACTTCAAGAGAGATAATAAAGAGAGGTGGATAAAGTAAGTGACAACAGGAACTTTTTGACAGACATTAAATGTAACTGTAAACATAAAAAAATAATGATGTTCTTTTATCATTTTGCTGTGGAATAAGAGGAAATAAAAAGCCTGGACATGTGCTGGTATAGAAGAATAGCCTATTTAATAATTAACTATAGCTATTAAACTGTACCTATTCTTGTTGCTAGGGTTGTACCCACAAATGGTACCTCTTTAGTACCTTTTAGTAAGTATGTTTTACCTACCTTTTAAAGCTCTAAAAACTCATTGTGGTTTAATTGATATCACATTAAACCATTGTAATGCTACATAGAGTATGCTGAACGCCCTGCGTGGCTCCATCAGGAACACCTTAGTATTAACGGGGTTTAACTGGTTAAGAGGTGTAATAAAACGTCATGACGGTGTTAGACTATTTGCAAAACTTCTTGCAACACACACACACACACAATATTTTTACTGTGGCACTTCAAATGATCATCTGTTCTATTCATGACATTTTCAAAATGGTCATTTTAAAACTAACTATATTTGTAAATTAATTATACAGTAAACTGCTAAAGGCTTTGCTAGTTCCTGTGATGTATTTTATTAATGTTAATATTAACTTGTATATTAGAAGTTTATGATATGGCAGTTGTTAATGTTTCTTGAAGCACAGTAAGAGTCTTTTATTAATTTATTAGTGTATTTATATGTAGTGTAATATACTGGTATATGGTTCACATCTTTCAGTAGAGATTACACTCACTTGTTATGACACAACAGTATATAATAAATTTAAAAAATCAAACACTGTGTGTCATGCTGCTCTAGGAAAATAATCAACACTGGGGTGGAGTGATGAAGTGGAGTTACTGTTACCACTCTGAAGTACCACTCTGAAGTACCACTCTGAAGTACCACTCTGAAGTACCACTCTGAAGTACCACTCTGAAGTGCTTTATTCCTCTTGCACCACAACTCTTTACCAGTGTTTAAAATTAAAGAATGACACATCATACTTTTTATCTGTTTATTGTTCCATTTAATGTTGTGGAACATCATTTGGAACACACTAGCTCCTGTTCTCACTTATGTCACCGCAGCTATAAACGAGGACACGAGCCATTTAATTCGTGGCCAAAGTGCCCCATTCTTACAAATTTTCCTTACGCAGAGCTCTCCCAGTGTTTACTCCGCATCCTGTGAGAGGCAAATTGACTAGCCTTCACACCCGCACACCTTCTCTGTTCAAATTACACACATTCTTGTGAGTTGCCTTGTAAAGAAAAAGGGCGGAGTCAAGCAACTTTGTTCCAGCAGTGGGAGGTAGCTGATTTCAGAGCCAGAAAAATTTAAACAGGCCAGATCTTATGAATACTGTGGCAGTTAATTATAATTGTGATAATTACAGGTGTAGAAACATGTGGACATTACAGACTGAACCTTTAAACATGCCAGGCCAAGCCAACTTTAAGGATCCCTGAAAAAGTTGGTACTTTTGAGGAAATTAGCAACAGCATGCAAAATGAAGCAACACTCTTTTGCATTAAACAACCTGAAGCGAGAAAAGTCACAGGAAATCGCTCAGTGTCCTGAGGTCATTTACATGTTTGACATAATGCAGTGACCAGAGATGTGTTTCACTACAAGCGTAAGAGTATGTGGGAGAAATTTTATCCCGAGACAATTTTGTGTATAATAAATAATCATCCACCACAATTCCTTGCTCCTGGGCATAGGTCTGATATTTGTGTCCTGTTTGTACATCAGTTGTGTCATTTTATTTCTTCAAAGATTGACAGCTAATGTTTATTTAATTCCAACACACACACACACACACACACACACACACACACACACGTCCATTTCTAACACACTGTGTTCATGGCTCTCTCTTTCTCTCTCAGGTCACAGTTCATGCAGGAAGCAGCAGAAATTCAGCAGCCCGTGGTTTGTTTCCGTTCCTCTGAAGAGATTATTATCCATTCACAAAACACAGGGTGATTTGTGGTTGTGTGTGTACATTAACGATGACGGTGGCTGAGTTCCCTGAATCGGCGCAGCACGAAGGTGAAAATCACAGCCAAATTGAAGTATTAGTTCCGGACACGTCCACACACCCTCAGACTCTGCCCACAGAACGAACCCCGGCCATTAAGAAAGAGGGTGGAGCTGCAGACCACTCCACAGACCATGCCACACCCCAGTCCCGTTTGTCACGAGGTTTTGCACGCTTGCTGCGTAAGAACCAGGACTACATCCGCATCAGCATGGGTGAGCCACGCCCTGAGCACCTGCATGTTGAGCGTCTACCGGCCGAGTGGTGGAAAACAGGCGTGTCCTTCCTGTGGGCGGGGACTATGCTCTTCTGCACCACTATCATGATCACAGTGGTGCATGAGCGTGTTCCAGAGAAGGCGGACAACCCGCCGCTGCCTGATAAGTTCTTCGATTATGTACCGCGTCTGGAGTGGGCGTTTACTGTCACCGAGGTCAACGGTATTGTCCTGACTCTCGTCTGGACCATACAGTGGCTCTGTCTCAAACACAAGTCAGTATATTAAGTGTCTCTCTTTCTCACTGTCTCTCTTTCTCACTGTCTCTCTAAATGTACACACACACACACACACACACACACACACACACACACACACACTGACTGCCAGACAATCAAAAACAAGTACTCTCCACAACTGTGGTACAAATCATAACACTCCTCACTTCCACTAAGCTCCATTCAGAGAGGAGTCGTGTTTGTGCTTCTGCCATATGGTCAGGGTTTGTCCACTGATGACAGATTGTAAATGGTAAAGTGTGTGTGTGTGTGTGTGTGTGTGTGTTTTCAGGTCGATCATAGGCCGCAGATTCTTCTTCCTGATGGGGATGCTGTATCTGTATCGCATCATCACCATGTACATCACCACGCTGCCTGTCCCCAGCACACACATGAACTGTGCTCCTAAGGTTTATTTTTGTTTGTTTGTGTGTGTGCACACTTTGCTTTCATCTCCTCTGTAATGAGTTAGCCCTGAGTTCAATCTCTCTCGCTCTCTCTCACTCTCTCTGGCTGTCTCTTTCTGTCTCTTTCTCCAGTTGTATGATGACTCAGTGGGGAAAGTGTATCGGATCTTACAGCTTATCTCAGGAGGAGGTTTGTCCATCACGGGCTCGCACATGATGTGTGGTGATTTCCTGTACAGCGGTCACACGGTGATCCTCACACTCACCTACCTCTTCATCAGTGAATGTGAGTGTGCTCATCATCATCATCATCATCACTTCTGCACCCACAGTCAGGGACGGACGGAGCATTCTTGATTTCTTTTTTGTAAAATCGTAAGGATGAAGCTGTGGTCAGAAATGCCCTGCCACAGAACCTGGCACTAGGCGCTAGATAGAACTAGAACTTTAGAACTTAACAGTTGAACAGATGGTGGTTGTCATGCTAACAGCACAGTTGGACAGTGGTATATTCAGAGAAAATGAGGATGCAAATCAAAACTCTGGTACTGAAATCATCTCCACCTGCAAGCTAGTAGCTAATTAACTAGGCAGCTAGCTACCGTAGCTAACTTTAGAGATCGACAGATCACTGGTAGTTGTCATGGTAATGTTATATTTGGACAATGTTCTGTTCAGAAGAAATGAGGATGTGAATCATATTTGTGATGCTGATATTGCGTCCGCTTGTAATTCATTTGAGCTAGCTAACTTTAGAGAGGAAAAAACGGTGGTTGTCATGGTAACGTTTTATTTTAGGACTGTTCAATAATCTGCAAGGATGTAAATTCCTATATGGTCCCACCTGTGCCTAATAGCAGATGTTATTGAGGCTATTATGGAAGGGAGGAAGACATGGAAGGGTTTCTAATTTGTATATTCATGCATATTTATGTATATTCATAGACATCTGTAGTTGTTTCTTGGTGATTTCATGTTCACGATGAATCGGCTGCACATGTTGCGTTTGGTCTTCAGCACTATTCTGTTGTCTGTTGCAGACTCCCCCCGCTGGATGTGGTGGTATCACCTGGTCTGCTGGTTGCTGAGTTTAATGGGTGTGGTCTTCATCCTTGTAGCTCACGAGCACTACAGCGTGGACGTGGTGGTGGCGTATTTCGTTACATCACGCCTTTTCTACTGGTACCACACCATGGCCAACAACCAGGTAAAGTGCAGTGTGATGTGAACGTGACGTGTATATCACAGCGGAAACCGAGAGTGCCTTCTTACTTTAGAACTACAACATGTCCAACAACCAGGAAGCATTAAAACTACAAACCCTTGTCCTTTCAAATCGTTACATGGGATTTCCTGTAACGATAAGTGTCAGCCACGTATAAACCCATCATGTCAAACACCATTTTCTGAATCTCTCATTCGACAGTGTGGGATTGTGCGACGTTATAAACAAACATGAGTAAAAGTGAAAACTCCGGTTTAACTCCTTGATCACGCATTCCCATCATCCTCTACTAATGACATCGTCTTCTGTATACACTACGGTCTAGTTTATTTAGCATTTTAACAAAACTAACGGGAGGAAGACTGCTTTTAATAGCCGACGCAACTGGGAACCAAAGTTAACTAGCCTACGAAATAACGTTTCCCTAGAAACGACAAAGTTCCATTTCTGAGAAGATACACAGCTCCGAGTAGAATCTGTAAAAGGAGTTATTTATCCAACATTGAGGATGAATTCACAATTACAAATCAGCTACTGATGTGCAACACGTAAATGAATCATGCTTTTGACTGATTCTTTTAAACGAATCAGGCGAACCGGTTTGCAAGTCTACCCGAATCAAAGATTGTGTGCCGTCTATGCAAAACGTTTGTGTTAATCGCTTAAGAATTCTTGTGCAGTGCTTGCAATTGAACCACATCCTGACAAACCTCACTGTAATTACCTGTGTTTGACTGACTAAAAGAACCGAAAACATTTGATTCATTGAATGACTCAGTATCAGATTCAATATGTGTTATACTTTAAACATTATTATTATTATTATTATTATTATTATTATTATTAACTCTCTCTCTCTCTTCTCCAGTCTCTAAGAGATTCTCCTCAGAATTATCTCTCTCGTGTTTGGTGGAGGTACGTGTTTAACTTCCTGGAGAGGAACGTTCGCTCCGTGGTGCCCTGTGAGTTCTACTGGCCATTCACTCTGCCCACCTCCTGCCTAACTATGCCCTGCGACTCGTACTCCAAAGTGCAGATGACCCGAGACGAGTGACTGACACACACACACACACACACACTGAAGACAGAACGTTACAGCTCAGGCTCTCACACGCAGCAGTATTTTACAGACTGAGAGTGTATGTACGTGTACCTAAGTGCACTATATGGTGAAGAAGAAATTGTTTTATGAATTTGTGGCTCGGCCGCATGCCATTAGCATCACTGCGGTGAATGTGTTTACTGACATTACTGAAGGATTGTTTATTTTTATTAACACGTACTGTATTTTACTTTATTACAGTGTGAATGTCTTTGCAATAATACTGTATGTTTGTTCAAGTGTAAAGTTGTTTATTTGGCCTGCTATATGACAGCGTAATATAATAAACTATTTTTATATATACATGTGAATACAGACTCAGATTTTGTCTAAATGTCACACTGGGTTTTTTTTGATGATGATGCAAATATTTTCCCCAACTATGCAAACTAATAAACAACATCTCAATGTAACAATAATACATACAGCACGTGTTCAATATAAGTTAGTATAAAGTATACAGTACATACTACACATTAGACAAGACTACACTATTCTACACTGCAAACATTACACAATATTACACAGTATACAGTGCTTCACTCCACAACACTGCACTTCATACAATACCACACTATAGTACACAGTAATACACAATACTACATTACTTAACACTATCTATCAGACAATATTACACTGCGTGTGTGTGTGTGTGTTTATCTTGTTTAAATCTGTGTCCAAAACCTGCTTATTTTATTGAGTGGAATTTAGTTGAAATTTGTTGTTAGTCTTCACCTCCCTACCACATGGTGGGAGTTTGGGGAAGATCCGAGAAAGTCGAAATTTTCACCCAAAAATTCAGTAAGGTGAATTGTGTTTTTTTGGGTGAAAATTTAGACTTTCTCGGATCTTCCCCAAATTCTCACCATGCGCTAGGGAGTGGAAGACTAACACAACAGTGTGGGTTTGAGTTTCCGGTCACACTCCAAAGCCAAGATACGATGATCCGATCTCCATGGACCCGTAATGTGAAATTTAGGTTTGGGATCAAACTGACAAACAGGAAACAGGAAGTGGCAGCACTGACTAAGAAGCATTAATTACATTAATCTCTCTGTGTCACACCCTGAGTTAGAAATGTCACCCAGTCGGTGTGTCACTGAGAGCAGAGCAAACACCCGGCCTTCAATCAACACCAAACTATTCTGAAAGGACCCTGAGCAAACTCTCACCTGTGTGTGTGTGTGAGAGAGAGAGCTTTATCAGCTGAACGTGCGTCAACGTGATATGAAACTTGCCTCACCGAAGCACATCATGTATTACTGTTAAAGAGAGAACAGTGTACACACACACCCAGCACTGACACTCCTCCTGAACAAATTCTCAGGTCACATCACATTCATCACAGTACTGAGCTAATGCTAATATGATGAGCTGATATAGCTAATGAGGATCCAATTAATTCATAAACATCAACTAATAACTGCACTTGAGGATGAGTAAAATCATTTAAAAAACAATTCATTATTATTATTATTATTATTATTATTATTATTGATAGTAGTAGTAGTACTTGTGGTAACAGTATTAACATTAAAAAAAGTAGTTTTACATTTTGTGTAGGAAAGGAGCTGAAAATGATGGAGAGAGAAAAGAAAATAAGAGATATACAAATAAAGAAACACTGTGGTTAATGTTTACGGTTAAGCTGATGGAGTGAAACAATAACATGAGGGGAAAGGATAAAGAAAAGAAAACAACACAACAGAATAGAAGGAAAAGTAAAAATAACTTTTTTAAAAGAAGAAGGACACGGAAATAGTTTGTTGGATGTTAAACATACCAGGAGATTATACAAATGTCACTGATGAGAATTGTGTATGTGTGTATGTGTGTGAGCTATGTGCTTATGCACACACACCCCCACCCACCCACACACACACACGTTATTATATGACATTGATTTCTGTAGTAATAAATCTTATTTTATTTTATTATTTAAACTCTCTCCCTCTCTCTCTGTCTCCCTCACTCACTGTCTCTCTCTCTCAATGTGTCTCTCTCTCCCTCACTCTCTCTGTTTCCCTCGCTCACTGTCTCTCTCTCTCTGTCTCTCTCTCTTTCTCACTTATATGACGTGTTTCAGATTAAAGCTGTATTTATGTCGTTAATAATATGCTGTTCATTTACGATCAGGTTTAACTTCTTTGCTAGCACATTTAAAACATTTCTAAAAGCTGCCACCAGAGGGCACTGTTTTAAAAAATCTATCGCTGGACTCCGTTGAGCAGGGGACGCACTGATATGAGTATAATTATTTGGGTTTTGATACCGACACTGATACCGAAATACAGAGTAACCCACATAGTATATAATCAGTTTGTCGTCACAAGTCATTTTATTTAGCTCTGTTTGTTTAAATGAAGTGCATTAGCTAGCTACATGAGTGGATGGAGTTGGGTTGCAGTGGAAAGGAGTCGGAGTAGGGTTTTGCTTTCATTGTCTGAATGATCAATAGCGGCTGCTCATCAACAACCTCTGTGATAAGACCTGTTATTTTTACTCACCTAGCGTTGTCCAACAAAGCACAAACTCGCTTAGTCGCTTTGTAAGCTTTTTAATGAGAACCAAATATTCAAAGAATTAACGCTCATGTAGTATGGCCATCTGTTTAAACTTGTTACCAATCCAACTTCGTTATGAATATAGCAAAACCGATAAAGAAAACAAGGCAATAACTTTAAAATTCTTAATCTATCGCAACTTCAGCTACGTTATTAGCATTATTATCGAGAACGTTCCGTCAGGTTTCACTTCACTGGTTGTACTTGGTGACTGCAGGCCAGCCGGTGTGCTGACGAATCCACTCGAAGTAGTACGCCACTTTAGTGTACACTCCGGGAAAGCCGGCTTCTCCGCAGTTCTCTCCCCAGCTCACGATTCCCCACACGTATGACACACCGCTCGCATCTTTACACACTAACGGGCCTCCGGAGTCACCCTGGCACGAGTCCACATTCCCCTCCAGATCACCTGACACACAGGAGACAGGTGTGGACAGGTGAGACAGCTGAGGTGCGCACATATGGGGCAGGCGGAGATGGATTGTCTAAATTGTAGTGAGTTAGGTTAGACAGCTGAGGTGAGACAGGTGAGGTAAGGTGTACACACACATACCTGCACACATCATTCCGTTGTAGAAGCGTTCCTTGTAGTAGGACCTGCAGTTAGGGATGAGACTCACATTGGCCCACTTCAGTATGTTCACACTGTCTCCTTCTACAAAGACACAGAGAGACGGTTGTGTGGAGAGGTGAGACAGATAAGACAAGTGATGGACAGGTGAAACAGGCAAGTATTGGATAGGTGATACCACTCTGAACAGGTAATATAGTTGAGTTCTAAAGAGGTGAGACAGGTGAGGCCAGTATGGGCAGATAAGATAACTGAGTTATAGAGAGGTGAGACAGGTGAGACCAGTATGGACAGATAAAATAGTTGAGGTGTGGAGAAGTGAGACAGGTGAGGACAGGTGATAAAAGAAAGTTTTGTACAGGTGAGACCAGGGTGTACAGGTAAGATAGTTGAGTTGTGGAGGGGTGAGACAGGTGGGACAGCATTAGCATTATTTTAGCAGTAAGGTACCTTTGTTGCGTCCCCATCCAGAAATGGTGCAGGTGTGGTTGGGAGGAAACTGCAGCGGGGACCAGGGGATACAGACGGACCGCACAGCCGGGTTCGGGTAGAGACACTCCTTCTGATTGGCCAGTTCCTCCAGCTGGATGAGCGCGATGTCGTTCTGATAGGTGCGCGGGTTGTAGTCACGGTGAATGATGATGTTCTTCACAGGGACGCTGTCCGTGGTGCTCAGCAGAGACAGCTTCTTCCACAGAGAGAATTTAATCCGGAAAGCCTGGGGTTTCTGCCTGTGCACACACACACACACACACACGCACACACACGCACGCACACACAAACGCACACACACACACGCACGCACACACACACGCACACACAAACGTGCACACGCGCACATACACACACGCGCACAAATTGTTGTGTGTCATGGAAAAACTTTGCAAAAATAGTTTGTGGTAGTTCTAATCACTGACTGGCTACCTGACGCAGTGGGCGGCGGTTAGAACCCAGCACCCGCCCAGGTAAGCGCCACCGCAATGGATTTTTCCTTCATCCTGCACAGCCACCTGCCACTGTATCTGGGTCTGAACACGCAACAACACTCAACAACGTACTGAGTACTGCTGTGTTCTGTTATGTATTGTTGTGTTGTGTGGTGCTGTGTAGTGGTGTGTACTGCTGTGTAGTGGTGTGTACTGTTGTGTGGTGTTGTGTAGTGGTGTGTACTGTTATGTAGTGCTGTGTGGTGTGTACTGTTGTGTAGTGGTGTGTAGTGTTGGGTGTAGTGTTGTGTGGTGTGTACTGTTGTGTAGTAGTGTATAGAGTTGTGTGGTGTGGTGTTGTATAGTGTTGTGTGGTGTTGGTGTGTATTATGGTGTATCATTGTGTAGTGCTGTGTATTATTTTGTAATGTTGTGTAATGCTGTGTATTATTGTGTACTGTTGTGTAAAGTTGTGTGTTCTGACCGGTAGAGCTTCCTCTCCCCCCACCACCCGTTTTTGGCGTCTGTATCGTGTTTCTTCCTCTGTCTTATGAATGTAGGCCATGTTGGGAATTCCACACTGCAGGGTCTCTGTGTGATTGCGTAATTTCAGGATATCTGATAAACACACACACACACACACACACACACACACACACACATTAGAATGATTGATATTGTGATATTGTGAGGTTGTGTGTCTGCACATGTGAGTTGTGTATGTGTTGAGCTCTTTACCTTCTTTAGGATTTGACCAGAACTCTGTAAAAACACACATAGGTCATGTTAGCATGGTATGTGTGTATGTGTGTGTGTGTGTGTGTGTGTTCAGATTTTTAAAATATTCCATTTAAAGCACATTCATCAACATTTATAGATGTGAGTTAGCTTTCTGTTATGGCTAACATATATTTATTGCTCCACAGCCCGACACACAGTGTATGTAACTTACACTAGCTAACATTAGCTAGCTTTGCTGCTCAGCTTAAGGCTAGTTGTGTTTGTATCTAAGCTGAGAAGCACAATGTCAAGGAAGTGATTTAGCACCTTAATTAGCATTAGCATAAAATGTTGTAATATTTTTCAGTATGTAGGCTACGTATGGACCGTAGTGTAGTTAAGAGACGCTAACCTTTTTCAGGTGTCACCTCTGGCTGTGATACTTCTAAAACAGAAATAACTTGATTAGCACTGAATATATCTTATTAGCATTAGCATAGTTAAAAATGAGTTATAGCTCACATCTCTGAATGTGTGTGTGTGTGTGTGTGTGTGTGTGTGTGTGTGTGTGTGTGAGAGAGAGAGAGAGAGAGAGAGAGAGAGAGAGAGAGAGAGAGAGAGATCTGTTCTTTTTCTTGCTAACGGTCTTTTTGTCTAATAACAGCTAGTTAGCAAAAACACATTAGAATTAGCATTAGCATTAGTTAGTGAAAGGTTATCTATTTGTTTATTTACTGTTGTGTGTGTGTGTGTGTGGTGTTTTGTAGTGGTGTGCACTGTTTTGTATTGTTGTGCAGTGGTGTGTACTGTTGTGTATTGTTGTGTAGTGATGTGTACTGCTGTGTAGTGGTGTGTACTGTTGTGTATTGTTGTGCAGTGGTGAGTACTGTTGTGAGGTGTTGTGTAGCAGTGTTTTGCACATTTGCAACTAGCATTAATTGGCTATCATGGCGGTTAGTTAGCTATTCTTATGTATACCAGTACTCTGTAGAAGTAAAATGAGTGTGTGTGTGTGTGTGTGCGTGTGTGTTTGTGTGTGTGTTCCTGGCACTAACCTTTCACTAACCCGTCTGATCTAGGACGAGTCTCACTGACGTGTGTGGACGTCTCGAGTTCGTCTTCGCCTCCTAAACAATCCCGTATCTGATCTCCAACGGCGGACCTCGGAAGACACACTCCAGTTTTACAGTAGAACGCACCCTTCTGGCAATCTAAACACACCGACAACATACTACATGACAATACACAATACTACACACTACACTACTCTACACAGCATAACGTACAGCATTACACAATACTATACGACACTACACACTATACAACCCACTCAATACTGCACAGTATACAATACAATAAGAAAACAGGGTACTACATTGTGATAGAGAGTAGTATTGTGTAGTATTGTGTAGTACAGTGTAGTATTGTGTAGTGTTGTGTAGTATAGTGTAGTATTGTGTAGTATTGTGTAGTATAGTGTAGTATTGTGTAGTGTATTTGAAGGAGTGCGAGCTGTCGTACCTGTGCAACACATTTCATCGCTGTTGTCTCCGCAGTCGTCCACTCCGTCACAGATGTGTTCCCACGACACACACTTCTCATTAACACAGCGGAACTCGTCACACTCCTTACTGTCTGCAGCCACCCAGACAACAGTGTGTGTGTGTGTGTGTGTGTGTGTGTGTGTGTGTTTCCAGTGTGAGTTTCCAGTGTGAGTGTGTCCCAACCCATAAACATTTTTTTAGATTATGTATATTTGATATATTAGAAGTAAAATGTGTGATGCTCAGTTATTACCTTGCTGTCCTGTGTAGCATTTTACCGTAGCGACAGATGTGCTGTCATTGATGGGGCGAGGTTTGTAAAGTACACACTCGGCCAGGCTGTGCTCCGCCCCCGTACAGCTCACACTGATACATTTACGTACACTGGTCAGGACATGCCCTCCTGCTACGTCCTTAAACTCACCGAACTCGATTGTCCCCAGCGACAGTGCTCCTCTGAGACACACACACAGATAGATAGATAGATAGTTAGACAAAGAGAGAAAGGGAGTGTGTGTGTGTGTGTGTGTGTGTGTGTGTGTACCTGGCATCGCTTTTGACATGTCTGCAGACGACGTTAGCGGCCGGCATGTTCCACGAGTCTGAACCACAGATCAACGCTCTCCCTTCAACTGTTTTCAAATGAACCACCTGCTGACCCTTGAGCTCCTCTAACAACACTTCAAAAGATTCTGACTCACACACACACACAGACACACACACACACACAGTGTCAGGTTTTGTAATGTCAGGAATGTAAATATGGGTCACGTGTTCAAATGACACTCCACTCTAACACTCGAACACTAACAGTAATAGTAACAGTGTGCAACACGTATTTTATTTTTTAGCACTTCGCATTTTTCAGTAACTTTTATTTTTTTAAGCTTTATTTTTTGTAGCTGATTTCAGTAAGTCAACATTTAGATGCTTTTATTAGGATTTTGGCTGTTTAGTGATTTTAAGAAATGATAAGAAAGGTTTTTCTTATTTATTTATTACTGTTGTGTGTGTGATGTGTGGTGTGTACTGTTTTGTAGTGTGTGCTGTTGTGTGGTGTGTAGTGTTATGTGGTGGTGTGTAGTAGTGTGGTTCATATAGTGCAGTGTACTATTGTATATTCTGCAGTGTTGTGTAATATTGTGCTGTATACTGTGAGTACTGTGTAGTTTTGGTTACTATTATATATTGTGTAGTGTTCAGATGTTTGTAGCACAGTGTTGTGTACTGTGGTATTGTACACTGAATAATATTATGTAGTGGGTAGTACAATATTGTGTAGTGTTGTGTATTATAGTGTAGTAATGTATCATGTGTTTATACTGTGTTTATATGTGTAGCACTTTTAACAGTGGATTTTTAAAATGTCATTTTATTCTCATATCGAGATCATGATTTTTTACTTTTGTCTATTTTCAGGTTTTTATTATTATTTTACAGTTTATTTCTTTTAGTTATGTTTGAAAAATAGTTTTAGGTGTGTGTGTGTGTTTTTAACGTTTAACTACTGAGTTTACTATTTTAATAATAATTTTGTAACATTTGTGTTTTTTGTGTTTATTTTTAGTGGTGGGGAATGTTTAACATTTTAAACCTTCGTAGCTAATTGAGCTATTTTTAGCTACTATGTTGTGTAAATGTGTTTTCATCATGAAGAGTTTTAGAAATATTTGAACAATTCTGTTGATATTGTGGATGATGATGATGATTGTTAGTATTATTCGTGTCTCTCACCCATACACGATCCTAACTGTGAGTAGTGAGAGAAGACGGGTCTTTTGTCTCGGCAGGCGATGGCCTGGGCGTGGCACAGAGATATGTAGCTCCGCTTGTCCAGTCCACACACGGAAGGTCTGATCCGTGGACACTGATAGGGAATTTTACACACACACTGACCATTGATACAGCGCTGCCACGGCGGGCAGAACACTTTACCACAGGACGATCGAGTGTGTTTCTCAGACACGCACTCCTGAGACAGCAGACTGAGGGGCGGGGCTTTAGGGCGTGGAGGGGGAGTGGTTAATCCGGGAGTGGGTTTGGGTGTTGGCTGCGATGGGTGTGTTTGATCGTCCTCCACTGCACCTCCCTGCGTAAACTGAAAGTAATTCAAATGTCATTTAAATTGTTTCTCTTTAGTACTTTATCAACACGTCTGAGTGAAATGGTAACGTTCCTGATGACTTCAGTGTCATTTACACCTGATTACCTAAATGTTTAACAGCTACATGCTAGCTAGCTAAACCGCTAATCTCAGTCAAGCTACAGTAGCTACAGAACTACACAATAATTCAGTCTCCAAAACAACAAGACACTTAGAACAGAAATAGAAGCAGCTCACCTCAGGGTGTGAGGGTGGAAGTTTAGGAATCACGGGTTTTTGTTCGCTCTGAACCTGCAGATCCTCCTGAACAAACTCATAAACACACACACACACACACACACACACACACACAGAGTCTTCATTTCATTATTAATAAGGTGTTAGTTATAAAACTACTCACGAATCCTGCCAGATCAAAGTTTAATGGCGGTGTGATGAAGTGGAGTCACTGTTACCACCCTGGAGTTGATTATTTTCCTCTAACAGCACATCTCCCAAATGTTTTATTCCTCTTACACCACAGCAATTCACCCACTATTACAATTTATGTAAAAGGACATCATACTTTTTATCTGTTCAACAACTAATCAACACCTTCCTCCTGACCAATCACCATCCAGAACTCAGCAGTGCTGAGGAGTGAAAATAATAATTCCACACAATGGAACGATTAGGAACAAAAGATTTGCTGATTCAAACTTTCACTGACTCACTGAATGAATCTGAGTCACAACTAAAAGATTCACAGATTCATCCACTTTAGCACAGGGCTTCCCAAACCTTTTGTGGCAAAACAAATCCCAAATGATCATTATGAATTTTCTGCGAGCCCAAGCCTTCACCACTCTAATATTCCCTGCACCGGCTTACATGTCTAGTGGGAAGAGTGAACTTGGATGTCTTCACACAGCTTTTCAAAATGCCAGGAGGTGTGTGTGTGTGTGTGTGTGTGTGTGTGTGTGTGTGTGTGTGTGTGTGTGTGTGAGAAAGAGTCACGTCGCTTTCCAGTTTCGAACAATACATAAGGAATAAAAAACAGTCTAATATTAATTTGAAAAAAGAAACGAATAGATTGAATAAAAGAAAAGAATAGATTGTGAGTTTCTCTCGTAACCCCATTTATAAATCACGGGCTCCACATGAGGTCATGACCCCTAGTTTGGGAATCGCTGCTTTAGTGACTCATCCACATGAATCAATGAGATGGATTGATTCAGGACACAGAGCGAAGAGCAGGTCGTTTATGTGAATATTGACTTTTCATCATCACTGTCACTGTTACACAATCCTGTACTCGGAGACCCTCAGCTGTTTTTAACTCACTGCTTTTAACTGTTCATTATATTTAAACAGAAATATTGGAACTCATGAAAATGAGTAAAGCTGAATAAACTTACACACCATCTTTTCAGCTTAAAAGTGTGGAAACTTGGTGTATTTCTATTATAACATTATACTTTTAGCACAGTTTTAAAAAAAGTATTCTTGATCAGGCCTTGAGTTTTTTCAACATGTGGACGTCATCTTCAGTTCTTTAGCTGCAGCTAACATTTTTAACATCATTATCTCTTCATGTTCAAAACTGAGTGTTTTTTTCTGATGACAGTATAAATAAATTACAAGAGTAACTTTTTTCTCACCTCAGGGTGTGAGGGTGGAAGTTTAGGAATCACGGGTTTTTGTTCGCTCTGAACCTGCAGATCCTCCTGAACAAACTCATAAACACACACACACACACACACAAACACACACAGAGAGTCTTCATTTCATTATTAATAAGGTGTTAGTTATAAAACTACTCACGACTCCTGCCAGATCAAAGTTTAATGGCGGTGTGATGAAGTGGAGTCACTGTTACCACCCTGGAGTTGATTATTTTCCTCTAACAGCACATCTCCCAAATGTTTTATTCCTCTTACACCACAGCAATTCACCCACTATTACAATTTATGTAAAAGGACATCATACTTTTTATCTGTTCATAGCTACATTTAATGTCTGTGAAAAAACCTAGTTCCTGTTGTCACTTATGTTATAGCAGCTATAAACACTCGTTCCCTCACCATCCTCTCTTTATTCTCTCTCTCTCTATTCTCTCTCTTTATTCCCTCTCTTTATTCTCTCCTTATTCTCTCTCTTTATTCCCTCTCTTTATTCTTTCTTTATTCTCTCCTTATTCTTTCTCTTTATTCCCTCTTTATTCTCTCTCTCTATTCCCTCTCTTTACTCCCTCTCTTTATTCTCTCCTTATTCTTTCTCTTTATTCCCTCTTTATACTCTCTATTCCCTCTCTTTATTCCCTCTCTTATTCTCTCCTTATTCTCTCTCTTTATTCCCTCTTTATTCTCTCTCTCTATTCCCTCTCTTTATTCTCTCTTTATTCTCCCTCTTCAAGTTAATAAGACAAAAAAACTTTGCTTGTCGTGTTAGTGAGAAACAGTAAAGAAGTGTAAACTCCTTTGTCCTGAAGCTGTGGGAAATTTACAGTTCCAGCTTTAACCTCTGACTGTTACACAGCGCTGTCACTGGAGACTCCTTCCATACGTGTTACATAAACACATCTCACCTTACAGAAAACTTCACACACGTTTTTAATCTGTTTATTATTAGCAGAGCGTCTGCTGTACACGTCCCTGTGAACGAGCCATTACAACAGAAACGATAACATATTAAAAGAGCGCATTAGTGATAAATAAACCTGTGATGTGCCACTGCGCTACAGTCAGAGCTGCTGTTATAGAAAACTAATCAACACCTTCCTCCTGACCAATCACCATCCAGAACTCAGCAGTGCTGAGGAGTGAAAATAATAATTCCACACAATGGAACGATTAGGAACAAAAGATTTGCTGATTCATACTTTCACTGACTCACTGAATGAATCTGAGTCACAACTAAAAGATTCACAGATTCATCCACTTTAGCACAGGGCTTCCCAAACCTTTTGTGGCAAAACAAATCCCAAATGATCATTATGAATTTTCTGCGAGCCCAAGCCTTCACCACTCTAATATTCCCTGCACCGGCTTACATGTCTAGTGGGAAGAGTGAACTTGGATGTCTTCACACAGCTTTTCAAAATGCCAGGAGGTGTGTGTGTGTGTGTGTGTGTGTGTGTGTGTGTGTGTGTGTGTGTGTGTGTGAGAAAGAGTCACGTCGCTTTCCAGTTTCGAACAATACATAAGGAATAAAAAACAGTCTAATATTAATTTGAAAAAAGAAACGAATAGATTGAATAAAAGAAAAGAATAGATTGTGAGTTTCTCTCGTAACCCCATTTATAAATCACGGGCTCCACATGAGGACATGACCCCTAGTTTGGGAATCGCTGCTTTAGTGACTCATCCACATGAATCAATGAGATGGATTGATTCAGGACACAGAGCGAAGAGCAGGTCGTTTATGTGAATATTGACTTTTCATCATCACTATCACTGTTACACAATCCTGTACTTGGAGACCCTCAGCTGTTTTTAACTCACTGCTTTTAACTGTTCATTATATTTAAACAGAAATATTGGAACTCATGAAAATGAGTAAAGCTGAATAAACTTACACACCATCTTTTCAGCTTAAAAGTGTGGAAACTTGGTGTATTTCTATTATAACATTATACTTTTAGCACAGTTTTAAAAAAAAGTATTCTTGATCAGGCCTTGAGTTTTTTCAACATGTGGACGTCATCTTCAGTTCTTTAGCTGCAGCTAACATTTTTAACATCATTATCTCTTCATGTTCAAAACTGAGTGTTTTTTTCTGATGACAGTATAAATAAATTACAAGAGTAACTTTTTTTTTCTTTGTATTTGTATTTCTTGTGTTTGGGATGCCAATTATTATTTGCAAGACAAAAACAAATAATTATTAAATGATTTTCTCTTTTTATGAACAAAAATGTAAAAAAAAAAGAAAAAAAGAAAAAAAGAAAAAAAGAATGATTTTAGAGAAAAGTGATATAATTTTCACTCATTGTATTTCTTTTATTACCAAATCTCCCAGAGGGTGCCAATACTTTTGGGGCTAAAATATTGGCACCCTTCAAGAGGCATTTACAATTAGTTGAGATTTAAAGATTTACACAAACACTCAAGTCTTCAATCTTACATACGATCTAATTAATAAACGTGTGTGTGTGTTTATTGCACACAGCTGAGGGAGCTTTAAACTTTAAACAAGGATTCATTCTGACATCTAGTTTAGATTAAAATATAATAAATATAATGAATAAAGATGTCAGGACTCACCGTGTGCCCGAGCTGCAGCAGGAAGACAGACAGAAGAAGAACGAGTGTATTCCTCATCATTCTATCCTTCTCTCTCTCCTCTCTGACGTCTTCTCTCCAACATCGTTATACAACTGAACCCAGAGTTTTTATTTTCCCCCAAACAGACCTTCAGTAATCATTAACTTCTGTAAATACACACAGACGATTTACTGGAATATTCCATCATATAACACACAGCAAAGCAAACAAACTGTATGTGTGTGTAATAAATGAACTTAGGTTTAATTTATAGAATTAATTTATCACTCTGCATACTACAGTACTACATAGTATACTAGTGTTTATGTATAGTATAAAGGCAGTAATAAACTACTAAACTACTGAAATATACAATGTAATAAACACTGCAGTAATAAACTCTAGTGTAATAAACTGTATAATAAAGTGTAATAAAATACATTTTATTACAAACATGCACAATTTAATGTGTTATAGAATTAAGGATCCATCCCAAATGATATTAACAGAAAATATTTTGAAAAGAGGTCCAACAATATTCACATCACATTCAGAAAGGGGGCAAAAACTTTTGTAGCATATTATTAGTTTTATTTATTCATTAATATCTTAACATAGATTATTTGAGTGTTTTTGTTGACCGTGATAATGAAGGAAAAAGGTATGAAATCAAACACACTACAACTCCTGTTGCTGTAAATTATAATTCCTCTTTATTTTGTCGTAAAGGTGTACAAACATTTGCAACTCGGCTCAACGGGTATATTTCTATAATGTTGCATTTTATTCGATTTTTACACACATGAACACAACATACAGAATCAAAATGTGAACAAATACACAGAACAAAATAAACACACTTTGTTTTTATATCAGTAATCATTCAAATGTAATAAAGACATATTATTATAAAGAACTAAAGACGCAGGCTTTGCGTGTGGTGCTGAGTGCCGAACAGATCATCAGACGTCGTCACTGGGAGACTCGGGCTGCGTCCCAAACCACATACAAGCCCACGGCCTACCTCTTAACTACCTACAAAACCTATTCAACATGAGTCTATGCATTGACACTCGCCCTCTATTTAACATAGTAGTAAGCATTTGGGATGTAGTCTAAATCCTATATAAACACCATCACACTGCTTACTGTGGTTCGGGACACAGCCTCAATCCTACAGAATCACACATGCACACTAGTTAGTAAGCTAGTATGCAGTTTAAGACATAGTAGATATTCATTTTTAGGAGTAAGACTAACACTAACTAGCACGCTAGTTACTAGTGTAGTGTGTGTTTTGGGAGAAAGCCTGAATAAATACAACCTACACAATATTTAGTACAGTAAAGTGTAGATTGGAACACAGCCCAAATCCTATAAATCATATAACTGAACACTTGTGCACTATTTAGTACTGTAATATGTGGTTTGGGACGGAGGTAAGAAGTACTTCTCTGTGGCATGTCGTGTCTTTACGTCGTCGTAGCGAACAGGGTTGATCACATGACCTCTGTGTGTAATTGCTGATCACACTCACACAATATAAATCTCTGTCTTGCGTATGTTATATACATCTATCTGTACATCTGTTTATTCACATCTGTATTCTTCTCATTGCATCGACGAGCCGTACAGTACGCGGCGCTTCACCTGGAATAAAACACAAGGTAGCTAGGAGTCTGCAGCATCTGATATGCAAATGAGCAGCAGTCGGCTAGTTAGGAGGCGGAGCAACAGTCGTGTGCAGATGACGTAGAATCGTTCTCAGTATTCTGCTCTGCTCTGCTCCTGATACTTTCAAGTATAAGATGTTCCTGGAAGGGCATTTCCTTTTAGCCGATCACTGCCTCAGACCCCGCCCACTACTGAGCCACAGCAGAATAGCTGAATTACCGTCTCGTAATTCTGCTTCGATTCACTCAGCATTATATTCAGTGTTGAGGTAAGTGCTCAGTCAGGAAGCCACAAACAGACTCATTAATATTCACATGGAGCGGAGTTTGTCTAAACTAGAGCCGTGTCTCGGGTGCGAGGGATTCTGACCTTGAATTTAAGCACATTTTTTCTTATGAGATATCGACTCGAGCAAGCGGTTTAAAGCTGGTCTGGACGCTGTTGTCTCAGACTCTTCAACTCGAGACAAATCTGGCTCCCTCGGAGGTGTGAAATACACGCAGGCGATTTTAATCATCTGAATGCAGAGCTCAGAAAATCCAGCTGCGTAACCTGACCCTGAACACCAGCAACTTTCCTCACGTGAACACTGACGCAATGTTTGGACCTGAAGCTGCCGAATCTGGGGTTCCGGTCCTGCATTCTGCACTGGTGGGATCCCCCCTGAGCTGCCACCAGATTGGTCAGTCATTAATATCACGTCTTTTTTTTTTTTTTAACTCCGTGTGTTTTTATTTTTTAAATGTAAATTTTCCGGCTTCGTCAGCAGTAGCACTTTGCAAAAGCCATCAGCTTGATGGAGGAGTTCCTGTAAAATGTGCTGGTGTTTAAGGAAAAAAAAACTAAGGTTGTTTGTTTAGTGTATTTTACTCAAATTTATGGATAATATACTTTTCTTTTTTATGAATGTGTGAAAAGTGAAAATGACAATCTGCATAGTAAAGCAATGGAGAGATTCACACACACACACACACACACACACACACACACACACACATTATAGATTATAGACAAAATTTATACTATAGTTATTAATTTTTTTTTAATGGATAATAAATGATTATATATAATTTATCCTGTTTTCATGTTTCACATCATGACAAAGTGATCTAGAGAAACGCCTCCTGATGTCCCTGAACATTGCCTTATATCTAAAAATAGAGAGTATATTTTGATCATAATCAGACTAAATTATTATTATTATTATTATTACTATTATTATTATTACTAATGCTTGTTTACAGTAGTTTATTGCTGTGGCTGCTTGTTGTTTCCAACTTGTTTAAAGAGTTAACAGAAGTGAAGTACCAAGTCTGTGCTGATATTAAACTCTCACTTTACATGATGACATTTTGAAGTAATCAGATTTTAATGGAGCTCATGTCCAGTGAGGCTCTGAGGTGAGATCATGAATATTAATGAATCAGTACACAGCGCTGACGCGTGATTGGCTGATTGTACATGTATCTACCCTCAGCTCCAGAATTATCAGTGCAAGAACTGTGACACGAGGTATTTATTCCTTTTCTTTACCCGATAATTGTATTATTTTAGATTAAGCTAAGGAACCACAAAGACGAGTTGTTTATTTTTTAAACCAATCTTTACCAAGTGTGCCAATAATTCTGGAGCTGACTGTTATCTTCAGAACTTCCAGATTTGCATCTAATCTCCCAAATCGCCTGGGAATCTAAACTGAATCTAATTTTTCATCTGATTTTCCAAACATAGCATTTTGTCTTAATAACCTAAAGCATAAATTTGTGCCTAATTTTTCGATTCTACAACGTACCAAATCTATCACATTGCATCTAATCTTCAGACTCGATCAATGCGATATCTTCCGACTGCATACATTTGCATCTGATCTTCTGAAACTAAAGATTCCAGTGTAATCTTCTGAATGTTTAAAGTTAACGTCTCACGTTCCACATATAATGTTCTGTCTAATTTCCCCGTTTAAAAATTCATGTCTGATCTTCTGAAATATCAATTTGTGATTCTATAACACATCTTACAATTCTACAGTTTTTTTTGTCTAATCTTCTTAACGCATACACATAACGTTTAACCTTTCAAGTTTATAATTTTTGATGTATCTACATTTATAATCTTTTATATTTGGAATAACTTTCTAATCTATGAATGCACGTCTGATCTTACACAGCTATACTTCCACATGTATGAAATGTAACATTTCCTTTCTAATGAAATTCCAATCTCAGTATTTCCATCATTTATATAGAATCAGTAATATTTATGATCTGCTTCAGAGCCTGCACTGGTTAGGAGGAGTACTATGGGATGGATTTCTCCTTTAGAAGACACCGTGGAGATTTTATGGTGATGAGAATATCATATAGCTGATTATCAGCGTAATCTCCGTGCTATTGCACTGCATCCCATCACACAGTACTATCAAAATATATATATATAATTTACACAAACGCAACGTACACAAAGCCGACGTGACATAGTGAGGGTCATTTAAAAGCTAAGCAATAAAATATTAAACACCACACACTGAGGCACACACACACACAAACACAAATATTTGATGTGAATAAAACAATAAAACCGGACGTTACGATCCTGAAAGCAGCCATCTTGGATTTTAGATTTCAGTAAATATTCTCAGCGTCTTCGTAACTGTTCATCATCGACATCACGCCGATACGAGCCGGACCGTCTCACGCTTCCACCGGTTTAGAAGTCACGACTATTATATCATCACATGTGGGCGTGCCTTAATAACAATCTTCACAATTAATTCAGCTATTTCTTTCAACTGTAATATTCAACATCTTGCCATAATACTCTCTCATTTTATGTACATTTGAACTGCTCTATTAGTTGTCATGGCGATGAAGAGAAAGGCATGGAACTGTTCTAGATTAGACATCGGCATCAGCACAGCGTTAGTAACAAAAGCTGTATGATTGTCTAAATTAGTTTTTTAATCACTAGAAGAAAAAACTAACTTTAAAGCTGCAGTATGTAACTTTGGGAGGGTGGAGTGATTTGGTGACATCTCTGGTGGAAATGTGTTACTGCAAGTTACATGTATCCACGTATGAAAAAAACAGGAAAAAATTCAGCCCTGACTCGGAGTTACTGCTGCCGGAGTGTGAAGGAAATAATATCACTATCACAGGAAATCAACGCTTCTTTTTTCCCCCGGCAATTTAGTTGTAGTCAAACTCCACCGCTTGCTAGCCGAGCTAGTCGAGAGCGTATAAGCAGCGTATCGTTTTGAACTGCTGCAAACACCAATGACTGGCTAGTGTTACTGTTATTGACAGGTCAATGAGGAAGCCCCTCCTACTCACAGAGCAGGACTGACTCATTAAGGCTTCTATTAGCGCTCATTATTAAAAAATTAATACTGCAGCTTTAAATAGAACAAAACGTTACATTTGTGAAAGCAGCTATGTTGGATCTTGCAGTGTTCAGCTCTATGATTGCTTTAACCTCATTATTATTATCATGAGAAATAAAAATTATAGAAGATAAAAGGAAAATTTAATAAAATGTATAAACCATTCCCCTTTAATTATTTAATATTTATATAAACAACTAAACCCCATTTCAACTAAACCTGTTTTCTTCTTCTTCTCACCCCCCCCCCCCCCCGTTTTTTTGTT
>NC_071269.1:8538074-8568074 GCF_023375685.1 Ictalurus furcatus
AATGAAGCTGATCATGTTCTCGTCCTGACACAAAGAGTAAACACATCATCACACACACACACACACACACACACACACACACACAAACACAAACCACACAGAGACAGACCTGTATGAAGGTCAGTGCGGCTTTCTGTAGCAGACACTCAGCATAACAAATCTCTGCGTGCATCTCCTCTGTAACACACACACACACACAAAACACACACAGAGTTTATTAGTGTGTGTGTGTATGTATATATATATATATATATATATATATATATATATATATAAAATATACAGCACATAGTCATTAACAGAAATGCAAGTCAATTACAGCTGCAGCAGATGTGATTTTTTTATTATGGCAACTCCACTATGTATATATATATATATGTGTGTGTGTGTGTGTGTGTGTTTTCATGGTGGCTTAACTATATCTTGCCCAGTGTCCAGCAAAAACACATCCTTCCCAGTCTGGATGTTGAACTTTTGCTATCTGACGCCTGACATTTGGAGTCGACTCTGATTCTGATGATTTTACCATGACAACCAATATAATGTGACACACACACACACACACCTGCTTTCAGACCATTAGATGACTGTTTAGAGACCAAACTGGAGAGCGAATCCACCATCGAACTTCTCTTCCTGAACCTGCACACATACACACACACACACACACAAACACTTAGTTGACCTGCAGGACCAAGCCTGCTAAACTGAATCCCACGCTGCCATCCCATAATTACTTCTGACAGGTTTCCAGAGACTCTTTGATGGCCGTCATGGCAACCTGAATGTCCTTGTGCTCAAAGGTCATTCCTGCCTGCATCACCAGAATACTGCTGTAGCCCAGAGCGTGATACACACTGTCCTTATACCTACAACACACACACACATTAACCATTTAAACACAAGTAAATAACACACTAATCAGTGTGAAGTCAGTGAGACAGGTTGAGTGATTGACATGTTATGTGCTCAGTTTCACTCTAGCGTTGTCCTCGCGAACGTACGTTAACTATAAACAGTTATTAATGAAGCAGTTTAGCATTAGTGTACCAGGGTCTGAGGACGTCCAGAGCTTCAGTGAACCTGTTGTTCAGCAGCAGGTTGAGAGCCATCGTGCACTCCTCTATAGACGACGCCAGGTCCATCTTAGAGGCACTATAAACACACATACACACATACACAAACACACACGCATACACACATAAATACACACACACTTTCTGCTCAAACTTTGAATGATAATTTCTGTGTTTTATGCTGTAGAACATATTTTTTACATGTCTATAACATTATATAAGAAAATAAATAACAGCGTACTCACACTGGGATTCGATCATAGGCATCTTCGAAGCATTCCTGCACAACACACACACACACACACACATACTTTAGCTCAGGATGAATCACACAAACACAATTAATTCTGCAATTAATTCATTTCAATTCAATTCATTAGAATTTGACTTCTCTACTCGACATCATCACAGTGCAGCTTTATCTAGAGGAAATGGTGGTGAGGAAAAACTTGAGAGGAAACTTTGAGAGAAACCGGACTCTTCTGTGTGACACTGGACAGTGTGGTTATACATCACTCCAGTGTGCAGGTGTAGAAGAGTTAAGACAGCACGAGTGTGTGTACAGGGTGTTCGGTTTGAGCAGATTGTGAATGAGAGTCCTGGGATGAGCAACAGGACAGTGTTTATGATGACAGCAGCAGCAGCTGAATCACACACTACTCCTCCATTTAAACTCCACAGCTCTGAGGAGCCTCACAGTTAAACATCTCTAACACACATGCTCTGTGAAACTTGAACATCATTCAGGTGTCCTGACCTAGCGCTGCACCACTCCAGTCCAACTCTTTTATGTACTGACTTGGCCTCATCTCAGACCTTTTGGAATTTGTACTTGGACTTGGGCATTGGTCTAAATATAATCTTGGACTGAAAGTTTGTAAAAAAAGAATATTTGTGTCTTTACTTTTCTTTTCTCATGCAAAATGTTTGACAAGAAACAATTCCTTCTACAAAGCAGCCTGCTCACTGGCGTAATGACGTAAAGGTTTGGCCTCTGAAAGGATTCAATGGTTTACAGATTGCGACCTCACTTTCATTTCCACTCTGTCTCGTGTCAACCCCCTCAGTACTCGCTCTTGACTCGATCTCATGTAGTCCAAATTATGTTTGTCCCATAGTGCTGCTTGTTCTCTGAACAGAAACCGACTTCTCTGTCCAATCATCTTTAAACATTCTGGGTTTTCACCATCGTCTTGTCGAGTCAGGGTAACTGCAACACAAGAATCTCTGAAGTCTGTGAAATCTCTTCCTTTTCTCAATGCTCTGCATCTTCAGATGAATAATTAGCATAAATGCATGAGTTTGGATAAACACTAATTGAGGATCTGCTACAGAAGCCATGTTTAGAAAACTGGAGTGACAGAACTCTTGTTTTTTTCAGGTTCTTGTTTCTGAAATATTTTGCTGATTCTGCCAGTCCATGACCCTTTGGATTGTATAATACTGTGAAAGTTAGAGGAGAATGTGTAGTGAGTCTCCGCAGCCTCCAGGTGGCGCTGGTGACTCCAAATGCTGAACCAAAGCCCTGCCCACCTGTCCTTCACCAGGACTTATGACAGAACCCCTGCGGAGTGAACGGGAATTCTGTTTCATGTCTCGCTCTACCCCGAGCAGGCGAGGAGAACCGCCCCTCCCTCAACCAACCATCATGATCTCATGACTCAGCTCTGGAGTTCACGACTCTCAGACGCCACTGATGGTTTGATCCAGGAGAGACGTGTTGGAGGAAACACGCAATGCTATTAAAGACACATTCCAATGGCTAAAATTGTTCTATGTTCCTCTGCAGTGCATTACGGGTAATGCTCATGGTCAACCAGCCACCATATTGTATTTAAAATGTGTTTATATGTACCTTCACTTTGATGAACCTTTGTAGCATTTCTTATTCATTTCAGTCAGCAACTTGTGCATTACAAAATATACACACTATACACTGTCAGCCTCTACTATCAAAATACTGTGTGTGTGTCAAAATAGCAGTATAAGGTGACAAATTACCATACGACATTATTTATTTCAACACACACACATTCACACACACTTGATTCAACACTACACAGTGTGTTTAGAAGTAGATAAAATGTCATTAATAATAAACAAACAAACAAATAAATAAATAAATATGTTGTATACAAGAAAATATAATATACAAATAAATAGATAACTAAATAAATAATCTGCTGAGAGAGAGAGAGAGAGAGAGAGAGAGAGAGAGAGAGAGAGAGAGAGAGAGAGAGAGAGAACAGAAGAGAATCATTCTGGACAAAAAATTTGGCAGTTCTACCAATTTGGCAGTTCTACCCTGTGGAGGTTTGATTAGCGCTCGACGCTACATAACTGTGTGTTAAAAGTTAAACCAAGTTTTTTGTTAATAATTCACCACTGCTTCTGAGGTAAACGTTGAAGTTCCAGATAATTCTGTCTTCACACATTTACACTGACTACATGCTAGCTAGCTAAACCATTAGCCTCAGTCATTAACTAGCTTATGCTCAGGGTCTGTATATATCAGGGTTGACTATAAGCAGTTGAAACAGTTGAAGGTTGAGCACATCATGTTGTGTGTTCGCATAAATCCATCTGATTTAATAAAACAGTGATTTTACCATCATTATCGAAGCCGATAATTAGCAAAGTGGGTATTTATCACACTAGCTCCTTAGCATACTAGACATCCATAATCTCAGTTAATTAGCATGCTAACTATTAAACCTAAAGACTTTAAAGGAAACAAATATTCACAGAAATAATTCCTGTACACACACACACACACACAGAGAGCGCTATACACATTACAGGTCAGGGGTGTGTGTGTGTGTATATCCATGGGATATTAAGTGGATTATACAGTATTGTATTACAGCTTCTTCAATCTCTTCATTCTCTCTCTCTCTTTATTCTCTCTCTTTATTCTCTCTCTCTATTCTCTCTTTCTCTCTCTCTCTCTCTCTCTCTCTCTCTCTCACACACACACACACACACACACAGACAAGGTCATTTTAATGTCAGAGATGAGGGCAAATAAGAGGGTGTTTGTTATCGTTGCCTGAGCAAGAGGCAACACACACACACACACACACACACACACACACACAGAGTAAAGAACTGGTATTAGATAAGCTTAGGTGTGTAAGCAGATCAGTGTATTGTATGTTGTGTGGCATGTGTGTGTGTGTGTGTGTGTGTGTGTGTGTGTGTGTGTGAGACATGGCACTGACAGTCTGGTAAACACCACTGATACACACACACACACACACACACACACACACACACAGTCATCCATCACTGTCAGTGGTGAGAATATATAAATGATCTGCAATTATGTTTTGTAATAAAAATTGCTAAAGGTGACGACTCCTTGATGGGAAAAATAATTAACACACACACACATACGCACATACACACACAGATGCACGCACACAAATACACACACACACACACACACACGCACACACAAACACACACACATACACACATACATACACACACACACACACACATACACATACACACATACATACACACACCCCACATCGTTAAACAGAATGGTCATACTAGAAAAATATCATAATGCAAGTTTTCCCAGCAGAATATTGACCAGAGAATCACACTGCCTCCCCAGGTAAGTGACACACACACGCGCACACACACGCGCGCGCACACACGCGCGCGCACACACACGCGCGCACACACACGCGCGCACACACGCGCGCACACACACATGCGCAACCACCACATGATGTAAAAGAAAACCTGAATCATCAGACCAGGCCACCTCCTTCCATTGCTCCATGGTCCAGTTCTGATGCTCACGTGCCCATTGTAATTGTAGAAGTTTCGGTGGTGTACAGGGGGTCAGCATGGGTGCTCCGACCGCTCTGCAGCTACGCAGCTCCATATGCAGCAAGCTGTGATGCTCTGTGTGTTCTGACTCCTTTCTATCAGAACCACCATTAACTGTTTCAGCAGTTTGTGCTACAGTAAATCTTCTGTGGGATCGGACCAGACGGACTAGCCTTCTCTCCTCACACGCATCACTGAGTACTGGGAGCCCATGACCCTGTCACCAGTTCACCGGTTCTCCTTCCTTGGTGCACTTTTGGTAGGTACTAACCCCTGCACACCGAGAACACCACACAACACCTGCTGTTCTGGAGATGTTCTGACCCAGACGTCTAGACATCACAATTTCTCCCTTGTCAAAGTCGCTCAGAACCTTACACTCGCCCATTTTTCCTGCTTCCAACACGTCAACTTCGAAAACTCACTGTTCAGTTGCTGACTAATAAATATCCCCCCCCGACAGGTGCCATGGTAATGAGATAATCAACATCATTCACGTCACCGGTCAGTGGTTTTAATGTTATGGCTGATCGGTGTAATTTATAGCAGCTATAAACACTCGTTCCCTCATCAGCCTCTCTCTATTCTCTCTCTTTATTCTCTCTCTCTATTCTTTCTCTTTATTCTCTCTTTCTATTCTCTCTCTTTATTCTCTCTCTATTCTTTCTCTTTATTCTCTCTTTCTATTCTCTCTCTTTATTCTCTCTCTCTATTCTTTCTCTTTATTCTCTCTTTCTATTCTCTCTCTTTATTCTCTCTCTTTATTCTCTCTCTCTATTCCCTCTCTCTATTCTCTTTATTCCCTCTCTCGCTATTCATTCTCTCACTATTCTCTCTCTTTATTCCCTCTCTCTATTCTCTCGCTATTTTCGCTCTTTATTCCCTCTCTCGCTATTCATTCTCTCACTATTCTCTCTTTATTCCCTCTCTCTATTCTCTCTTTATTCTCTCTCGCTATTTTCGCTCTTTATTCCCTCTCTCGCTATTCATTCTCTCGCTATTCTCTCTTTATTCTCTCTCTCTATTCTCTCTCTATTCTCTGTCTCTTTATTCTCTCTCTCGCTATTCTCTCTCTATTCTCTCTCTTTATTCCCTCTCTCTATTCTCTCGCTATTCTCTCTCTTTATTCCCTCTCTCTATTCTCTCGCTATTCTCTCTCTTTATTCCCTCTCTTTATTCGCTCTCTATTCTTTTTATTTTCTATTTTTATTCTCTCTCTCTATTCTTTCTCTCTAACTATTCTCTCTCGCTATTCTTTCACTTTATTCCCTCTCTCTATTCTCTCTCTTTATTCTCCCGCTATTCTCTCACTCTTTATTTTCTCTCTCTCTTTATTCTCTCTCTATTCTCTCTGTCTCTTTATTCTCTCTCTCGCTATTCTCTCTCTGTTCTCTCTATTCCCTCTCTCTATTCTCTCTCTTTATTCTCTCTCTCTAACTATTCTCTCTCGCACTATTCTCTCTCGCTAGTCTCTCTCTATTCTCTCTCTTTATTCCCTCTCTCTATTCTCTCTCTTTATTCTCCCGCTATTCTCTCGCTCTTTATTTTCTCTCTCTATTCTCTCTTTATTTTCTCTCTTTATTCTCTCTCTATTCTTTCGCTATTCTCTCTATTCTCTCTCTCTAACTATTCTCTCTCACTATATTCTCTCTCTTGCTACTCTCTCTCGCTATTCTCTCACTATTCTCTCTCTATTCTCTCTGTTTATTCTCTCTTCTCTCTCTTTATTCCCTCTCTCTATTCCCTCTTTATTCTCTCTCTTTATTTTCTTTCACTTTATTCTCTCTCTCTATTCTTTCGTTATGCTCTCTCTATTCTCTCTCTATTTATTCCCTCTCTCTATTCCCTCTTTATTCTCTCTATTTTCTTTCTCTTTATTCTCTCTCTCTCTATTCTTGTTATTCTCTCTCTATTCTCTCTCTATTCTCACTATTCTCTCTTTATTTTCTCTCTCTTTTCTTTTGTTATTCTCTCTCTCTGTTCTCTCTCTCTATTCCCTCTTTATTCTCTCTATATTCTTTCTCTTTATTCTCTCTCTCTATTCTTTCGTTATTCTCTCTCTATTCTCTCTCTCACTATTCTCTCTCTTCTCTCTCTATTCCCTCTTTATTCTCTCTATTCTCTCTCTTTATTCTCTCTATTCTCTCTCTTTATTTTCTCTCTCTTTATTCTCTCTCTATTCTTTCGTTATTCTCTCTCTCTGTTCTCTCTCTAACTATTCTCTCTCGCTATTCTCTCGCTTTATTCTCTCTCTCGCTATTCTCTCACTACTCTCTCTCTATTCCCTCTCTCTATTCTCTCTTTATTCTCTCACTTTTCTCCCACTATTCTCTCTATCTTTATTCTCTCTCACTATTCTCTCGCTATTCTCTCGCTTTATTCTCTCTCTCTAGCCATTCAATACCTCTCTCTCTGTATATTCTCTCTCTCTATTCTCTCACTATTCTCTCTATCTTTATTCTCTCTCGCTATTCTCTCTCTCTAACTATTCTCTCTCATTATTCTCTCCCTTTATTCTATCTCTCGCTATTCTCTCACTACTCTCTCTCTATTCCCTCTCTCTATTCTCTCTTTATTCTCTCACTTTTCTCCCACTATTCTCTCTATCTTTATTCTCTCTCGCTATTCTCTCTAGCTATTCTCTCTCACTATTCTCTCGCTATTCTCTCGCTTTATTCTCTCTCTCGCTATTCTCTCACTACTCTCTCTCTATATTCTCTCTCTCTATTCTCTCTTTATTCTCTCACTATTCTCTCTATCTTTATTCTCTCTCGCTATTCTCTCTCTCTAACTATTCTCTCTCACTATTCTCTCTCTATATTCTCTCTCTATTCTCTCCCTTTATTCTATCTCTTTATTCCCTCTCTCTATTCTCTCTCTTCAAGTTAATAAAACTTCCCTTATCGTGTTATAGAGAAACTGCAAAGAAGTGTAAACTCCTCTGTCCTGAAGATGTGGGAAAACTTACAGTTACAGCTTTACCTCTGACTGTTACACAACGCTGACACTGGAGACTCCTTCCATAAACGTTACATAAACACATCTCTCCTTACAGAAAACTTCATGCGGGCTTTTAATCTGTTTATGTGGAGCGTATACATCCCTGTGAATGAGCCGTTATTATAGAAACCATAACGCATAAGAACATTAATATTAATATAACCCTGTGATTTGCAGCTGCTACTGTCAGAGCTGCTGTTATAGAAAACTAATCAATACCTTCCTTCTGACCAATCACCATCCAGAACTCAGCAGTGCTGATGTATAAAGCCTAATGACTGACACACAATCAAATATGCACACCAAAATAACAACCATATCCTAAAACACCTATACTGCAAATTACAGCAGAGAAAATCGCTCAAAAACAGAGAGAGAGAAAATGACAGTAATGACGTCATCGCCACGCATCAGGCACAACTCATTCTGTGAAGGTCGCGGACTACGTGGCGTTTTATTCCGGACTACAGCTTTCTCCTCCTATTCTTCCTCCTTCTCTTCTTCCTCCTCCACAACAACAACACAAATGTCAAATGTGTGTGTGCGCGCGCGTGCAGCGTCCGAGCTGCTTATCGTGTCACATCCGGGTTGCGGCGTCAAGTTACGAAGGAAGAAACACAACAAAACGGAACCAAATAAGAAAAACTGTGTGTGTGTGTGTGTGTGTGTGTGTGAAACATGTCTATTGTAGGTGTTTGGTGATGATGAAAGCTGCGTCCCAATCCACGCGCTACAGGGAACAGTGTAAACGTGGTTACTATGGTAACCGAAACTGCTGTACTATTCTGGGATGCGCTTATCGTGTTACTGCGGTATTTGCAGACTTATTTGTGTGCGAGTGTGTGTGTGTGTGTGAGAGAGAGAGAGAGAGAGAGAGAGAGAGAGACCGGTTTCACCGTGCGCGCTTACCTCGGTGGCGTCGTTGTTTTCTGCTCCGTTTCCGCGCGCAGCCATGTCGCCGTGTCCCGCGAGCTTACAGGATGAGGGGAAGTAAACACACACCAAAAAACAAATCCAGCATTACCGCTCTGTGTATGTGTGTGTTTGTTTCAGTCCGCCCCAAACCCGCGCGTAGCAGAAAAAAGGCAGCTTGCACCGGTGGATACCGGTGTGACGTCACAGACACCGGCCACGCCCACCAGTGGGAGAATAACGTAGGATAACATATGAAAAATAAACCTAAACGCAACCTACGTTTTTCATTTCCTAAAAGAAGATGCACATGATGGAGGAATGCAATATGGACGCGTTTCAGAGACAAAAAAAGGAAAGAAAGAGACGGTGAGAAAAAGAGGAAAGGAAAAAAATGGAGAGAAAACGAAAGCGTGTGAAATGGAAAGGAAAAAATTTGAAAAGTTAAAAAAAGAAAATAAAGATGGACAGAGTGAGCAGAGTGAAAGAGAGGCTGTAAGAAAAGGGGAAAAGGCTGGAAAGAACGGCGGAAGAAAACGAATGTGAGAAAAGCAAAAAGAGGAAGAAAAAGGCTAGGAATTAAAATGGAGAGAATGAAAGCGTAGAAAGAAGAAAAAAGAGGGAAAGACGAAGTGAACAAAGAAATAGAGTGGGTTTGGGAAAGTGTGCCAGGAAAAAGGTAAGGAGAAAAAAAGAAAGGAGAAAGTGATAGATAGAGGGATAGAACCTCTTAGTTCTCCGGTTTCCTCCCACTGCCCAAACACATGCTGATAGATCTGTGACTCTAAATTAACCCTATAAGTGTGAATGAGTGTGTGACCCGGTGTCTCGTCTCAGTGTTCCCGGGATAGACTCAGGATCCACGGCCACCCTGACCAGGATAAAGCGCATCCTGAAAATGAATGAATGTGTTAGGAAATGATTGTGTAAGTGGTGTGAGCAGGTGCATTGTGTAACCATGTTACAAGGTGTGAGATTGCATGTTAGAACAGATGTCCTTAAGCAGCTTCACAGCCAATAAAGCACTAATTCTGACATGTACTGCCTCAACTCGCCAATATCCATCACCCCTTCAGCAGCACAAAGTGGAATTAACCCACAAATCAAGATCTTAATAAAGTTGTCAGTATGATTTTGCCTGCGGACTTGCGTGTTTCTGTTTCTGCGTGTGCATGTAACGGTGTGATCTGATCTTATTCCAGCTTTTGCTGAACACTGGAGACGTTTGGGTTTGAGATCAAAAGACGAATGAGACGAGAGATCAGAATTTCAGCTTCTTCATATTTACATGTAAATGTGCTAAACAATTTAGAACATGGCACCTTCTGTTTGAACGCACCCATTTTTCAAGTGATCAAAAATATTGGAACATGTGACTGACTTACTTAACATTACTTACATTATCAAACTTTTTACATATTTTATATTTTTAATGTAATTCCACATTGAGTCCAAATGATCTCTCGGATTCCATGAAGATATTTTTGCATCAACAACTTTCCCATGTTAGGCCTTATTCTCACCAACCCTCATGGCACGCAAACACTCGCACACACACGCACGCACGCACGCACACAAGGCGGTGAGAAAAGCCTCATGCTCAGTGTTTTACATTTCCATGTATCTCCACCATGTTGGAGAAGACCAGAGCACCTGTGAGTGTCAGCGCTGATACACTCTAACGATTCTCCTTCACTACTGTACACTTCCACAGGGAGAACTGTTCTCCTTCACTACTGTACACTTCCACAGCTTCCACAGGGAGAACAGTTCTCCTTCACTACTGTATGCTTCCACAGAGAGAACAGTTCTCCTTCACTACTGTACGCTTCCACAGGGAGAACAGTTCTCCTTCACTACTGTACGCTTCCACAGGGAGAACGGTTCTCCTTCACTACTGTACGCTTCCACAGAGAGAACGCTTCCACAGGGAGAACTGTTCTCCTTCACTACTGTACGCTTCCACAGCTTCCACAGGGAGAACGGTTCTCCTTCACTACTGTATGCTTCCACAGGGAGAACGGTTCTCCTTCACTACTGTACACTTCCACAGGGAGAACTGTTCTCCTTCACTACTGTATGCTTCCACAGGGAGAATGGTTCTCCTTCACTACTGTATGCTTCCACAGGGAGAACGGTTCTCCTTCACTACTGTACACTTCCACAGGGAGAACAGTTCTCCTTCACTACTGTACACTTCCACAGGGAGAACGGTTCTCCTTCACTACTGTACTCTTCCACAGGGAGAACTGTACTCTTTCACTACATTACAGACCTGAAGCGGCTCTGTGGCTCGGCATTAACAGTTCATGCAGGTTCTGTAATCGGTCACCTGACAGCGCTGAAGGAGGAATGAGTACACAGTGGGAGAGGAGTTGTGTAGTGACTCTGCCCTCTAGTGATGAAAAGAAAAATATTTACTTCTAAAAACCAGATTTTTTATTTACATTTCCAACAAAAAGCAATCAGAAATAAAACTGTAAATAAACTAATAATAATACAGAAATTCAGAATACATAATTATCCATAATAGCTATCCAAAATGTTTTAATATATATAATGTCTTTAAAATTTGCATAAAGGTCTAATAATCAAAATAATGTAAACATCACATGGCTTTAAAAGTAATTCTTTAAAAATTATTTTAAAAATTGAATAAAATTAATTATTAATAAAAAACTAAAGGAAAAAAATCTTTATTTTATTTAATATGAATTAAACAGTAACAGACCCTGGAAAATGTTTATTGATGTTTCAGATCATTATTTAGAGACTTAATAATGAATAGTATTGAATTATTAATTATATTAATATAACCTAGAGCAAGTGCAGGATCTCACAAACTACAATTTATACTCAAACTACAACACCTCATAAATGATTATTACATTATGTGCCTTTAAAATGAGTTACCAATAATAATAATAATAATAAAACCACTACTGATAGTAATGAACAGTAATATTGACAGTAAAGAAAAAAGTTTTATTCACAATGAGCAGAAACAATGTGGATTTACACTGTGACACACACACACGACTATTTACACAACAATCTTAAAATCCCGTAAAAACGCACTTTCCAGAGTATAAAGCAATGTGTAGGTGTGTATGGATGATTCAGAATAAACACACGTGGGAGTTGATTAATCGGTGTATTTAGAGCAGTTTATAAATCTCACATTCTGACATTCGTGTCTTAAAGGTGCAACAATATATATATATATATTATAATATATATATTTTTTATTTCTTACTTGTACAAATAAGTGTGTGTGTGTGCTCACGTACAAAACCTTGTCTGGATCAGCACCTCCCTACCTCAACCCTCTCCTGAAGGCTTACGTTCCCTCACACAATCTGCGATTGATTAATGACCTGACGTTTAGTAGCGCCTACTCAGCGTGGCTCAACGTCCCTTTCCAGAACCTCCACACTAACTATCCCGAAGGGGTGGAATGAACTTCCAACCTCAATCCGGTCTGCACAATCGGTCATTATTTTCAAAAAATGGCTAAAGACCCACCTCTTCCCTGAACACCTAACCAACCCCTAAAACACCAACCCCACATTATCCTCTTAATAATAATAATAATAATAATAATAAATTATTCTGGCACTCACACCTCTACACTGTGCACTTTGCTCCTCTAGAACTCAATTAATGGATCTTGTACAGTAGCACTGCTTGTATTGTTCTCTGCTTGATATATCACTTTGCTTGTATTTCCTCACTTGTAAGTCACTTTGGATAAAAGTCTCTGCTAAATGAATAAATGTAAATAAATGTGAATATAAACAAACGCATAACCCACTTAACCATTAATCTTACATAATACACCTTTACATTTCTAGAACACTCCCACTCGTTCGCTGTCTCTCTCTCTCTCTCACATACACACACACACACACACAAGTTCATTTCATTATTCATATCCATAATCATTATTGGAACATAGCATGCTTATAAAGGTGTGTATCTTTAATATGAGTCATGTTTAATATACACTTTATCAAGGCTGGGGGTGGGACGCGTCATCCGTTACACATGTAATTAATAACACACTGCAGGGTAAACATGAGAAAGAAAAGAAAAGAAAAGAAAAGCAGTCACTGTAGTGGTGCAGTGTGTGAGATCAGATCGGTCTCTCTGTAATGCACAACGTGTTATAAAAAAATACATCAAATTAAATAAAAACTCCAGGAATAAGATGAAAATATATGCTATAAAGTGAGACTAAAACTTCAACAGTAACAGTCATACATTTACACAGAAAATGCTTTGTGTGTGTGTGAGAGAGAGATCACAGGAAAGAACCTGCAGTGTGAGTTGAGCTGTACTGTTTCCGTGGTAACCGCCTGTGCTGATAATCAGTTAAGCAATACATCAGATAATTCAGAGAGAATGTCCTGTGTGTTTCAGTCAGGAGGAGCTACCTGTCTGTCTGTCAATCCATCAACCTACCTGTCTGTCTGAAGACCTGTCTGTCTAATAATCTATCAACCTGTCCATCAGTCAATCTACTGTATGTATTTGATTAACTGTCTGTCTATCTTTCGATCTTTGTCTGTATGTCTTTTTGTCATTCTATTTGCTTAGTTGTCTGCCAGTCCTCTATCCACCCGTCTCTCTCTCTCCATCAGTCTGTCTCTCCCCCTGTCTGTCCATCTCTCTCTCCATCCATCCTCTGATGTTTCTGGTGACATAGAGAAGTGAGAGCAGGACGTTTCTATCATTTTAGCTCAGTAGAATGTGTTAATGTTGCTGATGAAATGTTAGTGTGGTAATCTCAGGATATATCCAGACAGTGCGCGCACGTGTGCGTGTGTGTCCACTCAGTAGTGGTGACTTTACAGTGCAGCAGAATTAAATATAAAGCACATTTAAGATTAAAACAAGGTACACGATGATAGTCTAAAACACAAAACACGGGCTTCCCCTTAACGAAAGTGCCCTTAATGCTGTAAATGAGACAGCCGCAGTCCAGCTGTCTGGAGCACGGCTTCGAGTGCGTCCCTGCAGACGTGTGGACATGTAGAAACCAGAACATACAACAGCATTGCAGATTATTATAATTATATTATAATCAAAGAGGAATAACTCCAGCAAGCATGCTAACACTGCTAACAGTGAAAGGAGGCTGGTCATTCATTAGCATGTCTCGGTGTGCATAATGCTAATCAGGTCACTGTTAGCAGGTTAGCATTCTGCATGAACTATTCCTTTCATCTTCTCAGAACAGGTAGGAGAAGTGTGTAATACAAGTGTGTGTGTGTGTGTGTGTGTGTGTGAGTGTGAGTGAGAGAGAGAGAGATACTAAGCTTATCGTTGATCATCACGGAGCACCAATTAACATCTGGACATCATAAAGAACTCCAGACGTGTGTGTGTGTGTGTGTGTGTGTGTGTGTGTGTGTGTGTGTGTGTGTGTGAGTGTGTGTGTTTCAGCTCATCTCTGCTGCAGAATCACTACAGAGAAACACAAATGAGATTAGACGATATTGTCAGTGTCTTCATATAAATATATAATAAAAGATCAAATTGTGTAAGCCATTATTCAAACTTAATCACTTTCACAAATGACTCCTGTTTCCTCGGCAGGGTTCCAGAACTCTTTTGGTTCTTCAGGTGGGTTCTGGGAGCTCTCGTTTTCTCACAGGGTTCCGGAATTGTAGAGGAGTTCAGGAACTATTCGTTCACTTCACACTTCATTCTAAAACTGAAGGGTACTGGAGTACTCTTATGGTTCTACACAGAGTTACAGAACTCATTACTTTCCTCGTGGGATACCGAGAGCCTTCTGTTTTTTAGTGGGAACTTCACAGGGTTTCCGGAACATTCCTCATAGGGTTCTGTAGCGCAAGGGTTTGGGTGGGGGCAGGGGAACTCTTTTTTTCTCATCAGGTTCTGGAACGCTTTAGCTATTGAAAGGGGGGGTTCATAAACTATGAGGAAACTAAAGACGCCCTGAACTCTGTGCGTGTGTGTGGTAAAGTTTGAATAACAGCCTAAACACACTTACACACGCTCCTACCTGTGCTGGATGAGATTGCTGGGGTGTGTATGGTTCTCCTCCACTGTAGGGTCACAATCACACACACACGATGCAGTGTGAGGAGTGTTTGATATGAAGAATGTAAATACAACAACTATTTACACTCATCAGTAGTTGTTCATTGTGTGCGTGTATATGTGTGTGTATGTGTGTGTTGCATGTACCTGCAGCAGTCTCAGGTGTGTGTTGCTCCTCCTGTCTCTCTCTTTCCTCCTGCAGAGAGTGGATGTACTCGGGACTGAGTGTGTCCTCAGGTTCTCCGATCAGATAAATGTTCTTAAAGCGGTAGTACAGCATTGACGCTTTAAACATGATCGCCTCACTGCCCCGGAACCACCGCATCTATACACACACACACACACACACACACACACACACACGTGTTACCAAACTCATTTCATTTAACAATATGTCTAGTCCCAACTATTATTATACAAAATCTAATATTGGTTGTCATGGTTACACCAGTAAACTAAACACTGGTGTAGGTATAGGTGTGTGTGTGTGTACCTTGCGGAGTGTGTCAATGAGCTCGCTGTGGTTCTGAATGTGCCGCGAGGAAACAGACACCGAACTCAACTCATCCAACGCCGACAAACACTTATTCACATCCTACAGAGAGGAACACACACCGCCGCGTTAATATAAACACACACTAACCTGTGCGTCCTGTACACAATCAGTGAAGCGCCGCTCTACACGTCCCTGTGAACGAGTGTTACTATAGAAACCACAACATATTAGAATGATGTGCAGCTGCGCTACTGTCAGAGCTGCTGTTATAGAAAATGAATCAACACCTCCTGACCAATCAGTAAGCAGAACAGTGTACAGGAGTCTTACAGGCTTTTCGAGGGTCATGGAGATCCTGATATCACCATGCAGTCTGTACAGCAGAGAGTCTGTGACTGATAGAGCAGGAGCTGAAACACACACACACACACACACACACACACACACACACACACACACACACACACACACACACAGTCAGAGAACCCCTCCATAAACTCCAGAACACATCTGTAAACATGACAGAGGATGATGATGATGACTCACCTCTTCGTTTGTCCACTCTGTCCTCTTCTCCTTTATGTTTACTCAGCCTACACACACACACACACAATGTCAGTCTGGGCTACTCTCACTCTTCTTCTCTTTCTGTCTCATATAGTATTTAAATATATAAATGAGATGTAAACACCAGTGTCCTATGTTCACTCACTCCTCCATCTGCTCAGTCTTTCCTCTCCTCTCTCTCTCCATCCCTTCCTTTCCGTCCTCTCCGTTGCGCTTGTCGTCCTTCTCCGCTCGGTTTGTGCCTTGTCTCTGCGTTCTGCTTCTGGTGGACGTGACCAACCCCTGAAGAGACTTCAACACACTCATCCTCCTCTCCGCCAACACTCTACTCCTCTAACAGAGAGAGAGGGATAGAGAAAGAGAGGTTTAATACACATGTAATGAATCTAATGTATGCAAAAAAAAAGTGGGTGTGGCCTGTTCACGATTAATAGTGGTTTTAGTGGAGTCTAATTTCTTTCTCCTACTTGAGTCTTCTTTTCATCCTCCAAGTCTTTCTGTTTTGCAGACTCCACCTCCTCTTCCTTCTTCTCCTCTTCTTTCTCCTCCTCTCCTGAATCTTTGCTCCTCTGCTTGTCGTCCAGCTGCCTCTTCTCCCTCGCTTTCACCTCTCTCTTCTTCTCCCTAGCCTCCTCCTCTTTCTTTTTCTCAGTCTCTTCTCTCTTCTTCTTCCTCGCCTCCTCCTCCTCTCTCTCCTTCTTCTCCCTCGCCTCCTCCTCCTCTCTCTTCTTCTTCCTCGCCTCCTCCTCCCTCTCCTTCTTCCTCGCCTCCTTTCTCTCCTTCTTCTTCCTCGCCTCCTCCTCTCTCTCCTTCCTCGCCTCCTCCTCTCTCTCCTTCTTCTCCCTCGCCTCCTCCTCCTCTCTCTCCTTCCTCACCTCCTCCTCTCTCTCCTTCTTCTCCCTCGCCTCCTCCTCCTCTCTCTTCTTCTTCCTCGCCGCCTCCTCCTCCTCCCCCCTCTCCTTCCTCGCCTCCTCCTCCTCTCTCTCCTTCTTCGCCTCCTCCTCCTCTCTCTCCTTCTTCGCCTCCTCCTCCTCTCTCTTTTTCTTTTCCCTCGCCTCCTCCTCTCTCTTTTTCTTTTCCCTCGCCTCCTCCTCCTCTCTCTTTTTCTTTTCCCTCGCCTCCTCCTCCTCTCTCTTTTTCTTTTCCCTCGCCGCCTCCTCCTCCTCTCTCTTTTTCTTTTCCCTCGCCTCCTCCTCTCTCTTTTTCTTTTCCCTCGCCTCCTCCTCTCTCTTTTTCTTTTCCCTCGCCTCCTCCTCTCTCTTTTTCTTTTCCCTCGCCTCCTCCTCTCTCTTTTTCTTTTCCCTCGCCTCCTCCTCTCTCTTTTTCTTTTCCCTCGCCTCCTCCTCTCTCTTTTTCTTTTCCCTCGCCTCCTCCTCCTCTCTCTTTTTCTTATCCCTCACCTCCTCCTCCTCTCTCTTTTTCTTATCCCTCGCCTCCTCCTCCTCTCTCTTTTTCTTATCCCTCGCCTCCTCCACCTCTCTCTGCTTCTCCCTTGCCTCATCCCCTTTTTTCTTCTCCATCTCCTCCTCTTCCCTCTTACTCTCCCTCAATTCCTCCTCTTTCGTCTTCTCCCTCTTCTCCTCCTCTCCTTCCTTCTTCTCCCTTGCCTCCTCCTCACGCTTCTTCTTATCAGTCTCCTCCTCTGCCTTCTTCTCCATCACCATCTCAGCTGCATCTTCGTTCCTCTGCTGCTGCTGCTTCTTCTTCTTCTTCTTCTTCTTCTTCCCCTCCTCCTCCCTCTTCCTCTTCTCTCTCTTGTACTCCTTTCCATCCACCTTCTCTCCATTGTTCTGCTCAACCTCTGGTTGCTTCTTCTCTGTTTCTTCCTCTGTATCCATCTTTCCCTTCTGCTTTTCGGTTCTTCGTCTCAGCACCCTCTGTCCTCCCTCGTCCGCCTCTGGCCTTTTTCGCTTTCCCGTCTCGCTGTTTTCTGGCTCTGAGGGGTGGAGTTTCTCTTCCTGTCGCTTCCTTCTCGAAGCTGAAGACACAAAATACAAACACACACACTATAGAAAGACAGCTTTGTTCTCTCAACTCTGCTAGCATTCATCCATTAAGTTATTAAGAAGCAGAAAAATTACATTTTTGGAAAAAAAATTATGTTAAAATGTGTGGTGTTGCCAAAGGACCAAAATGACTGTGCCCCAATGCCTCAGTAACCAATCAGACTACAGTTCCCTCTCCAATGCCTCAGTAACCAATCAGACTACAGTTCCCGCCCCAATGCCTCAGTAACCAATCAGACTACAGTTCCCTCCCCAATGCCTCAGTAACCAATCAGACCGCAGTTCCCTCCCCAATGCCTCAGTAACCAATCAGAATGCAGTTACAAGCCTGAGAGCGTTTACCTGTAGGGCTGGAAACAGTGTCAGTGATGGCTGGGATAATTTCCTCCTTCTTCTTCCTTCGGCCCGCTCTATCCTTCCATTCATCCTCTGGCTGTTTCCTTTCAGTCTCTTCCTTCTGTCCCTTTTCCCCTCTATCCTTCTGCTCTTCTGTCCTCCGTCTCAGTACTCTCCCTTTTCCCTCACCTTCTTCTTCCCGTTTTCTCTTTGGTACCTCAATCAGAGCAGCACCTTGGGGTTCAACTGGTGCAGAATTTTGGGATTCAGCTACAGCAGTGCCTTGAGGTTCAACCGAAGCACCAACTTTGGGATCACCTGGAACAGGCTCTTGGGGTTCCACTGGAGTTGCATCTTGGGGTTCGGTAGCTGAGAATTTGCTACATAAGGCTGAGACATTGAGGTTTCGAAGCGGAATCTCAGGGTTGCGGAGGCGAGTCTCAGAGCACTGGAGTAGAGTCTCAGGGCTCCGGAGCCGTGGCACTGTGACCCTCAGCCAAGTCTTGGGGTTCAGGAGCTGAGTGTCTCGGTTCCGGAGCTGTGGCTCCGGAGTTCTGAGCTGTGGCTCGGGGGTTTGAAGTGGAGTCTCTGTGACCCTAGGCTGAGTATCCTGGGTTTTTAGTTGGGTCCATGGGGTTTGGAGTTGGGTCTCCTGGACCCTTAGCCATGACTCTGTGACCTTCAAGCAAGTCTTGGGATTCTGGAGCCAAGTTTCTGGGGTGCTGAGTCGGGTCTGCAGCTGTGGCTCTGTGACCTTCACTAAAGCCTTGGTATTCCGTAGCTGACTCTCTGGTCTACGTGGCCGAGTCTCAGCAGTTTGGAGCTGAGTATCTGGGGTCTGGAACCCAGTCTCTGGAGCTTGGAGCTGAATCTCAGCATTCTGTAGCTGTGGATCTGTGACCTTTATCAAACCCGTGGAATTCTGGGGCCTGGTCTCTGGGGTTTGGGGCTGAGTCTTAGGGTTCTTTAACTGTGAATCTGTGACCTTCACCCAACCCATGACCCTCCGGGGTAGAGTCTCTGGGTTCTTTAACTGTTGATCTGTGACTTTCACCCAACCCTTGCAGATCCGGGGCCGAGTCTCAGAGTTCTTTAACTGTGGACTTGTGACTTTCACCCAACCTTTGGTGTTCCGGGGCTGATTCTCAGGGTTCTTTAACTGTAGATTTGGGACTTTTACCCAACCTTTGGCATTCCGGGGCTGACTCTCAGGGTTCTTTAACTGTAGATCTGGGACTTTTACCCAACCCTTGGCGTTCCGGGGCCGACTCTCAGGGTTCTTTAACTGTCGATCTGTGACTTTTACCCAACCTTTGGAATTCCGGGGCTGAGTCTCTGGGGTTTGGAGCCAAGTCTCTGGGTTTGGCTGCAGTGTAATATACAGGCATGCACCGAGAACCGGTTATTAAATACATTGCGACGTTCAACAAGCACTTCCAAACATCACTTCTCTTGTGTCTATTTAAGGATGTGAGATAAAATCAGGGTACTAATTTCCCCCAAAAATTAACAGTAAATAATGCAAATGGCTCTTGATTAGTAAATAATTAAAAAGATTATCTAAATATAATAATTTTCCTTCATTACACAAGTGACCAAAACAACACGAACTTAAAGTCCAAACCCAGAGTACGTACCTCGTCCTTTTCCACTTTGCTGGGCAGCTTTATCTTCCGCTTAGTACTTGTTGTATTTTTGGCTTTGACCATTTTGGCTTTTGTAAGGATCTTCTTCTTGGCGGCGGCATCCTTCTTCTTCGCTGCAATCATCGTCTTAGCAACGATGGCTTTTTTGGCCAGGACAACCTTTTTGGGGGGAGCCGGTCTTTTAGTTTGAGTTGTGCGGCCAGGAGAAGTTGTTGCTTTTTTAGACATCGGACTGGCAGCAGTCGCTTTTTCAGAACGGGTTACAGTCTTGTTTTGGCCGTCTTTAGCTCGGCCCGGTGTCAGTCTCCTGGTCGGCGACTCTGAGGAGGACGGTTTATTCGGAGTGGTGCTGATTTTCACAGGTGTTTTATCATTCTTTATCGGAGTCGCAGCATTAGGGGGCATGTCAACCTCATTTTTCTTCTGAGTGTTCTTCTTTCCCTCACTCCTCACCTTCTTCCGCATCTCCTGCGCCTTCCTCACTGTATCGGCTTTCTGTCAGACAACAACCAGAACATTTCTCTCTTGAATGTAGTGAACAAGCAGGAAACAAGAAAGGAATCATATTTACAGTGCATACATGCCCTAACAGTGGGATGTGGTGAACTCTGACCTTTTGACCTTTGAGGAAGACCCCTGGGTCATTTTCAATCTCCCACAAGGCCTGTTCAAAACCTCCTCGTTTGATGGGTTTCCCATATTTCTCTTTGTTGGGCCAGTAATGCACAATGTCCTTAAGAAGCAGAGTAGCTCTGTAGGAATTAATAATAAATAAATAAAAACTACTCTAATAACATAAGTAATTAATAAAACATTGAGTGAGGTGGGATTCAGTCAGTGATTAACAGATGCTGGCAGGGTAAACAAACACACACACACACACACACACACACACACACACACACACACACAAATCATATGTAATTACACAGTAAGGCTGCTTGTTGAAACTAAATCAGATTCCCACTTGGATTGATCCACACTGCATTTTCTGCAGACGCTCTGTCTGTGTGTGCGTGTACTCACGTCTGGTGTGTTCCATAAAAGAAGATTGGGATCTTATTCCTCGGAGCCTTCCCAACAGCAATCTGTCCATAGAAAATAAAAACAGTCATTTTGCATGTCTGTCTTGCTCTCTCCGTCTGTCTGTCTCTCTCTCGCCCTCTCCGTCTGCCTGTTGGTCTCCCTTTCTCTGCGTCTGTCCGTCACCCTCTCTTGGCGTCTGTCTGTCACCCTCTCTCTCTGTCTCGCCCTCTCTGTCTGTTCGTTTGTCTCTCTCTCTCGGCATCTGGCTATCTGTCTGTCGCTCTCTCTCGGCGTCTGTCTGTCTCTTTCTCTCTCGGCGTCTGTATGCCTGTCTCTCTCTCTCGGCGTCTGTCTCTCTCTCTCTCTCTCGGCGTCCGTCTGTCTCTCTCTCTCTCTCTCTCTCTCTCTCGGCGTCCGTCTGTCTCTCTCTCGGCGTCCGTCTGTCTCTCTCTCTCTCTCTCGGCGTCCGTCTGTCTCTCTCTCTCTCTCTCGGCGTCCGTCTGTCTCTCTCTCTCTCTCTCGGCGTCTGTATGCCTGTCTCTCTCTCTCTCGGCGTCCGTCTGTCTCTCTCTCTCTCGGCGTCTGTATGCCTGTCTCTCTCTCTCGGCGTCCGTCTCTCTCTCTCTCTCTCTCTCTCTCGGCGTCCGTCTCTCTCTCTCTCTCTCTCTCGGCGTCCGTCTCTCTCTCTCTCTCTCTCTCTCTCGGCGTCCGTCCGTCTGTCTCTCTCTCTCTCTCTCTCTCGGCGTCCGTCTGTCTCTCTCTCTCTCTCGGCGTCCGTCTGTCTCTCTCTCTCTCGGCTTCCGTCTGTCTCTCTCTCTCTCGGCGTCCGTCTGTCTGTCTGTCTCTCGGCGTCCGTCTGTCTCTCGGCGTCCGTCTGTCTGTCTCTCGGCGTCCGTCTGTCTCCCTCTCTCTCTCGGCGTCCGTCTGTCTCTCTCTCGGCGTCCGTCTGTCTCTCTCTCTCTCTCTCGGCGTCCGTCTGTCTCTCTCTCTCTCGGCGTCCGTCTGTCTCTCTCTCTCTCTCTCTCTCTCGGCGTCCGTCTGTCTCTCTCTCGGCGTCCGTCTGTCTCTCTCTCTCTCTCTCGGCGTCCGTCTGTCTCTCTCTCTCTCTCTCGGCGTCCGTCTGTCTCTCTCTCTCTCTCTCGGCGTCCGTCTGTCTCTCTCTTGGCGTCCGTCTGTCTCTCTCTCGGCGTCCGTCTCTCTCTCTCTCGGCGTCCGTCTGTCTGTCTCTCTCTCTCTCTCTCGGCGTCCGTCTGTCTGTCTCTCTCTCTCTCGGCTTCCGTCTGTCTCTCTCTCTCGGCGTCCGTCTGTCTCTCTCTCTCTCTCTCTCTCTTGGCGTCCGTCTGTCTCTCTCTCTCTCTCTCTCTCTCTCTCTCTCTCTCGGCGTCCGTCTGTCTCTCTGGGCATCCGTCTGTCTCTCTCTCTCTCGGCGTCCGTCTGTCTCTCTCTCTCTCGGCGTCCGTCTGTCTCTCTCTCTCTCGGCGTCCGTCTGTCTCTCTCTCTCTCGGCGTCCGTCTGTCTCTCTCTCTCTCTCTCTCTCTCGGCGTCCGTCTCTCTCTCTCTCTCTCTCAGCGTCCGTCTGTGTCTCTCTCTCTCGGCGTCCGTCTGTCTCTCTCTCTCGGCGTCCGTCTGTCTCTCTCTCTCTCTCTCTCTCTCTCTCTCAGCGTCTGTCTGTCTCTCTCTCTCTCTCTCTCTCTCTCTCTCTCAGCATCTGTCTGTCTCTCTCTCTCTCTCTCAGCGTCCGTCTGTCTGTCTCAGCGTCCGTCCATCTGTCTCTCTCTCAGTGTCCGTCCATCTGTCTCTCTCTCTCAGTGTCCGTCTGTCTCTCTCTCGGCGTCCGTCTGTCACTCTCTCTGCGTCTGTCTGTCTCTTTCTCTCGGCATCTGTCTGTCTCCCTCTCTCAGCGTCTCACCCTGTCTGCCTGTCTCCCTCTCGACATCTGTCTGTTGCTCTCTCTCGACATCCGTGTGTCTGTCCCTCTCTCTGCATCTCGGTGTGTGTGTGTGTGTGTGTGTGTGTGTGTGTGTGTGTGTACATGTGTGTATGTGTATGCTAGTTAGTTACCCGGGCAGGCCAGAAAGGATAACCCTTCATTTTGGCAAACACGACGTCACCAGGACTGAAGTCATGGTGCAAAGACACACACTTCATCTTACACTGTAACACACACACACACACACACACACACACACACAATTAATGTCTGGTGTACACACACCAGTAACACACACTCATAAACACGGTTTAAAACATCACTATAAAGAAAATGAATAGCCGAATATTAAATACCTCAGTAAACCTTATACATGTACACTAGGCGGCTTATAACAGAATGGATTTTATACACTACCTAGTGCACTTTATATTTAACAGAGCCATTTGGGATGCAGCCAGCGGCTAACATGCTAACAAGAGAAACAACAACAGCACAGCACAGGAATGTCGGTAGTATCTGTCTCAAACACAGACGCGCATGCATAATGTACAGACATAAAGTGTATAAATAAAAGAAGCGCGTGCGCATTTAACCTTTATTCACTTACCCGCTCCGCTCTATAACACCACCGCGTTCATAAACACTAATTAGTTCCTCTCGCGCTCTGTGCCATTGAACGATATGCCCCCCTCAGCAGCTTTCCGACAAGCCCCGCCTCCAGCGCTAGGATTGGTTCGTTAGTATCTCGCGTCACGCTGTGGACCCCTCTGAATTGGCGAGTACTCGTAAATATACGTGACTTAGCCAATCACATCACTGGAGGCGGGGTTTATCAGAACACAATTGGCGTGCAGAGAGGCGCTTTCTCGACTTGCTCGCGCTTGTTTAGAATCAACATAGCGGCTTGCTGAGCGACTCACCGGACTACCGCCCCCTGCTGTGCTGAGGCGTGAACACGGAATCTCTTCAATAGGGGTTTGTTTTGTACATAAACGTTTTATCAGCTTTACTGAGCAGCATTGATAAACATTTTCCTCCTCAGTAACTAATTACGAAGTAAATCCTTTATTTACAGCCCTGTGTTTTAAAAATCACCAGCTACATCCACGTGCACTTGTGTAAAGTATTCCAACACAAGCAGCTGGACATCACAGGTTTATTTATCATCTAATACGTTATCGTTTCCATTGTAACACCTCATTGACAGGGACGTGTACAGCGGACGCTCTACTGATAATAAACAGATTAAAAATGTGTGTGAAGGAGAGATGTCTTTATGTTACACGTATGGAAGGAGTCTCCAGTGTCAGCGCTTTGTAACAGTCAGAGGTAAAGCTGTAACTTTAAGTTTTCCCACATCTTCAGATCAGAGGGAGTTTCCCTGTAACGTGAGAATAAAGAGAGAGAATAAAGAGAGAGAATAAAGAGAGGGCATAAACAGAGAGAATAAAGAGAGGGAATAAAGAGAGGGAACAGAAAGAGGGAATAAAGAGAGGGAATATAGAGAGTGAATAAAGAGAGGGATGGTGAGGGAACAAGTGTTTATAGCTGCTGTAACATAAATGAGAACAGGAACTATTTTTATTGCTTGTCCTTAATTTAACCAGGTAAAAGCTTTCTGAGATTAAAAATCTTTTTTCCAGAAGTGACCTGGCCAAGATGAGCAGCCACGGAAGTTCTCACAATTACAGTTACAGAAACTCACAATATCACTAGACAATTAAAAACATTTGCAATTTGATTCTACATTTAACAGCTCACACATCAAAAGTGTAAAATTGTTAACTGACACCAAAGTCTGCATCTTCAAATCGTTTCGTAAAGTGTTCCAATCACAGTTCATACAAATGGAATTGGAAGGGCATTACACGTTCTGTGAACGCAAAGAACATACCCCAGCAATTTTCTGCTGAGTAAAGGCGCACAGATATGAGGGCAACAGACCCAAAATAGATTTGTAAATAAACAGATACCAATGCTTAAGTCTGCATATCGATAATGAAGACGAACATGCTCTATTATTCAGCTCACAACGATGAGTTCTGAAATGACAATTTGTTATAAACACCTTGATAAAGAGTGTCTAAGGAACATAGAAGTTTAGTAAGCACCAATTTATACTAAAATGCCTCAGATCATAATCAATAAAAAGTGATGCACAGTGATGTCCTTTATCAAGTGCCTCAATAATGTCATTTAAGACCTTAATTGATTTGATTGCAGCTGTAGTTGTGCTGTGTGTTTTCGTTTTTCCTGAAACCTGACTGATTGTGTGATAAAATATTATGTTCAGTTAAACGTTGTGAGGGAAATTACTCATTTTTACTTTGTAATAATTTTGTTCTGTCCATGTTCATCAGAGGATAACACTTAAGAAGTCCATGTCATGTCACTGAGATCAGTACAGAATGTTTATCTGCTTACAGAGACACAAACATGTTTTTTTTCTGTTCAAGGTTCGTCTGCACATCTTCTAGAGACCCCTAAAACAAAGCCTGTTTGAACTGCCTCAAACTGCTTCTTATCGGTACACAGAAGTGTGTCATGCTCTGCGGTTCACATATATAGCGCTCTCATTATTCTATCCTGCTTTCTTCTATCCTGTACTAACCATCTTTCTGTAATAAACCATTTTTTTCTTCAGAGGACGAGTCTGCGAGTGTCTAATTCCCACGACAATTTGGCGTCTCCTGGTTGGGCTGCGCAAGACTTTTCAGCTTTTCTGCATAACAAGCAAACCGGAGTACGCCCATGGAAAAGTTTCACCCTGAAGTCCGTGTTGACACGCAGGCAATGTGCCCTTTGTTATGCAGAGTGAAAGACCGATGCAGCCTTACCACTGACTGGTAGGAATCATCAAGAATTTAGAATTAGAATTAGAATTAGAATTTTATTAAGTCATTGTGTATTGCTGTCTGTATGGAAAGGAGTCAATGAAATAAGAAATGCGCGTATTACATTGAGAGAAGTATTACATGGAGCGATTTCTTATAAGAAGTTCCAGGAACTTCGCCTCTGCGACGGCAGAGATGTTGGTGTTTCTTAGATCACAGCTTCAAAACTAAGATATATACCGACGGGTATATATATAGAGAGATATTAACGGTAAAAATATTTGCTAACGGAAAGAGTCCGGTTTGAGCAATAAATAAGTAAAGAGAGTACTTTAGATGAAAACCAAAGGTTGTCACGACCCTTTACACAGTATTTTTTGAGAGGAGCATGTCTATTTATAATAGTAGAGAGCCCTTCATAAAAATACTTCCACGCACACTCCATATCTGGAATCAACAAAATCTTCTCCCAGTCAAACCGAGCAAGGTCATGAACAAAACCTTGTGCCCTAAATTGAGACGTACCCCGCCTGGTAATAATACAAGGTTTAGTTTTAAGTGATTTTGCATTTCTAACTATTGCAATAGAAGAATGATCACTAATATCATGTGCATAGACGGACGCTTCTGAATATCTATGAGGCAGAATTGTAAAAATAAGAAGTGATGATTTATCTGGCCTGTTTAAGTTTAATCTACTTGGTGTATTTACTAGTTGCTGAATATTAAAAGTATCATGAAACCAATTCAAATCTCCAATTAATACTATTTCCCCCAAATTCAACGTTGATAAAATATCCACTGAAGATGAAAGGGATTCGCTTGTTGCTGACGGAGGTCTATAACAACCTACTACAGTAAAGGACAGAGTCTTCTGAAAGACTACTTCAACTGCCAGTTCAGTAGTTTAGATAATGATTTAGATAGCAACAAAGTTACCTCATATCTATTTTTATATATAAATCGCTAACCCACTTTTTAGTCAATCAGTTCTAAATGCATTATACCCTTCGATATTAAGAGCATTGTCTAAAACTGAATTATTAAGCCAGGTTTCAGAAATTAGCAAAACATCAGCATTAGTATTCCTTACCCATATGTGCAGCATATCCATTTTACGAAGTAAACTTCGTACGTTTAAGGTGAACAAAACCTAAACCAGATCTAGTTGTAAACTCTGCCAGAGTAGGATATGGAGATGTAAGATCTTGAGGACCGGGATTTAATGCTACATTCCCAGATATCAAAAGCAAGATCAATATCATACTGATATAGGTAAAGAATCCCTGTTCACCGTAATTGCACGCTAAAAAGAACAGGGCATAATAAAAACATGTTCAATCTGAGCAGAATGAGACATCGGCAAATCCATATGCACATAATTCAAATTCTGACAGTCACTCACAGCCAGGAGAACATGAGTATACCTCCCATTATAGGTCCTGTTTGACCAGGGTTAGGGTTAGGGGTGGGGGTGGGGTTGGGGTTAGGGTTGGGATTAGGGTTAGGGGTGGGGTTGGGGTTAGGGATTACGGTTAGGGATTAGGTTTGGGGTTAGGGTTGGTGTTACATGTACACATGTACCAAAATCTGAATGTATAAAAAATGTAGATGAGTACTTGCTGATATCATAGTTTGTTTGAATGTGACTCAAGGTGGATAAGATGAACAATATTGTTCTCCAGCCTCCGTACTGCATTGTTCCTTAAATCCACAGAACAACAAATAACTGCAACCTGATGAACTTAAGCAGCAAGTACAAGCCTGGAGTCTGAATCCAAACCTCTCCCCGGTTCCATGGTTGGAAAAAACTTTTCCACACTGCACTACACCTCCACAAAGCACTAGCCAAATGCGGAGCAAATTTCATGCAGGAACATGCACAAGCGCCGACTAGTTCACCAAGGACAAGCCCAAAAATCAGATCCCATCAGATACAAGCCGTCAATCCAGGCACATGCGACAAGTCCAAAGAGATCCCATGCAGCTCCACAGTGGCCTCCGATCATCCACTCAGACAAAAACACAGATCGGAGCTGCTCACCGATATTATCAAAATCAAAAGCAAAAACGTCATCTTAAAAACAAAGAATATATTAAAGAAATGTGAGCTTAAAGCGAAGAATAAACAATTTCCAAACAAACAGACTATCACGCTACTGCTGCGCCATCTTGGATTGAAAATAAGAGAATAACTAACTCGTTTCACAGACATTAAATGTAACTCTAAACAGATAAAATGTACGGCATGTCATTGTATAAGAATAAATAGTCATAGATAGTAGGTTGCTGTGGTTTAAGAGGAATAAAACATTCAGAGACGTGCTGTTAGAGGAAAATAATCAACGTTCAGAGTGATAACAGTGTCTCTGCCCCCTCACTCAGTATTGTACTGTCACACAGTCATAGTGAACATGTGGTTATTATTTTATTCATGATCAGGTTTCCAGGATTCTGGATTTTTGCGTAAACACAGATCAGTTGTTTACAGCTTACACCACGACGCCTGTTACGCTACACTTATTACACAACACCAGTACGGGTATAATCACACCGTCAGATTACAGAGAGTTTCATTAACGTCCCGCTGACGAGATAAGGTAAAGCACAACACCAACATGCTTCTGTTCCAGGACATCGCTGTTACACTAATCACACGTCCTCTCTAAGGGTTTCGGGAGGTGTAGAGGTTGATTGCTGATGTTTATCAGATGCTGGCTGTTCATCGTGTGTCTTCATCACATGTCTCTCTTTCGATCTTCACCGGCGTGGTGGACTTGCGTGATTTCTTTCTGGCTGTTGCACCATTGACTCCTTTACACTCCTTCTGATTGGTCCAGAGATGAGTGGAAGCCCCACCCCCTGACATTTTATCTTGATCTATCATTTCCATGTAATTATTCATGTTAACAAAAGCACAAAAGCTTGATGTGGTAACAGGTGCTAGCATAGCCATATTGGATCTTTTCACTTCCTGTATGATTTTCACCGGAGATGTGGAGGACTGGGACAGAGCCCAGTGATTTGTCATGGAGTGTGTGTGGTGTGTTGAGTGTGTGTGGTGCGTGTTGTGTAGGCGTGGGTTCGGATTAGCGCTGTGTCTGTTGCGGCTCCTCAGTGAGCTGAACAGCATGTTGCAGCCCTCGACGGTGCAGCAGTGTTTGATTTTAAGATGCACGGCGTTGTAGTGGATCTTCAGCGTACCCCTGTCGTAGAACGTTTTCCCGCACGAGCCGCAGCTCACGCGAGACTTACGCACAGAAGACGAGCACAGACGCTGGTCCTTCGCTCCTGAGGAAAAGGAGAAAACGCAAGAACAAGGTTGGCGTGGAGTCTCAAGCTTTGCTAATCTGACGTAAGTGTAATGCTACAGTTGCTAATGCTAAGATGAATTGCAAAACTCTAAAACACGCTAACATGCTAATACAGTGCACAATAATTAGCTGTGATTTAGCGCTACATTCTACATTAGGGCTGAAATTTCCGAGGAAGGTTTTGCTAACAAAGAAACAATTTTTAGTTTATTTTTTCATTACCTGGGGTTTTCCTCTCTCCTCCTCCTCCTCCTCGTAATGGTGAATTAGTCACGATCGCTGCCTCAGATTCTGCGTTTTCACTATGTTTTATCTTTGGGTCTTGCTGTAATTGACACAATTCCGATGGAAACTCGAGAAGAAGTGATGATGGCGGCTCGCTACACTCCTCTACACCTCCTGAAAGGTTTTCTGAATGGCTCGATCCGGGTGACCTTTGACCTCTGATGATTCCGTTCGTCTTTAGATTATGACCTGTGTTGAAAAAGCCGTTATGTTTTGTCGTTTCTGAGCCATTTGTTGGAAGTGGAAGCTGCTCGCGCTGCGAGATCATCAGTTCTGCGCTGGATTTAGTTTCACCGAAACGTAAAAACTGACGCAGCGTCACGAGTTCGTCTTCAGGTGTCATGATCAGCCAGCGATCCAAAACCTTCCCTGACGAGTCCTGCACAGAGAACACACGCAAAGTGGAGCAAGAAATAAACATTTCAATAGATCTGAGGAGAAGAACAGCATTATCTGGTTTATGGTGTTCCTCAGAGCTCAGCACTCGGGACCACTGTTATTCTCTTCTTCCGCTTTTATCCTGTGTGTGTGTGTGTGTGTGTGTGTGTGTGTGTGTGTGTGTGTGTCTACCTGCAGCTTGTATCCTCGGATGTAATCATGCAGTGTCCAGCCATGTGTGTGTAGGACGTCGAGGACATGTTGGTGTGTGAG
>NC_071269.1:8573074-8598074 GCF_023375685.1 Ictalurus furcatus
CAAAAGCCTCGTCATTAGTATTTGATGTCTTTTAGGATGTTGTGTCTTCATGGAGACTTTAAGTAACTGGGGACAACATCAAAGCTTCTGTGTGTGTGTGTGTGTGTGTGTGTGTGTGTGTGTGTGTGTGTGTGTGTGTGTGTGTGTGTGTCCTCGTTAGAGCATTCCATCTCTCTCTCACACACACACACACCTGTGAGCTGTGGCCAGTAGGAGGACTCAAGTGACCGAGCCAAAAAACAGAGACACTCAGGAGAGAGGAGGAGAAAAACTCACTTTTATCTTTTACCCTCTTTTTCTGCTCCTTCCCTTTGTTGCCACTTTCTTCTGTCCCACATTGTGAGTGTATGTGTGTGTGTCTCTTTGTGGATGATCCAACTTGGCATGTCGATGTTGTGACACGCAAAAGATTTCCAGAGTTACTGAGAAAGTTTGTCGTTTTTGTCATAATTAAGAGCAGAAACTGTTTCACGATGTTCCCACTGTGTGTGTGTACGTGTGTGCGTGTGTGTGCATGTGTGTGTGTAAATTACGACAACTAAAGTTCGTTTTGAGCCATTATGTACACAGAATTTTATTTGAATACTAGAGATACGTAGCATAAGAGATGCTAGGAACATACAGTCAGGTCCATAAGTATTTGGACAGTGACACAATTTTGGTAATGTTGCCAGTCAAGTGCAGACTTTCAGCTTTAATTCAAGGGGTTTAACATGAACGGTTTCTGAATTACAGCCCCATACAGTCCCTCCATTTACACAAGCTCAAAAGTAATGGGACAATTGGGCAATCAACAATCTGGTACATTCTTAAAAAGAAGGAATGCATCAGCGAGCTCAGCGACACCAAAAGACCTGGAAGACCGGGGAAGACAGTCAAAGTGGATGATCACAGAATTCTTTCCTTGTTGAAGAGAAACCCCTTCAGAACATCTAGCCAAGAGCACTCTGGAGGAGGTAGGCGTATCATCTACAATCAAGAGACACCTTCATGAATGAAATACAGACAGTTCACCTCAAGATACAAACCTCTGGTAACACTCAGGTACAGAAAGACCATATTAGACTTGACCAGTTCCGATGTGAGATGAAGTTGTAGCAGAATGATGGGAAGAGAAGAGCATGGAGAAGGAAAGGAAGGGCTCAGGATCCAAAGCATACCACATTATCTGTTAAACATGGTGGAGGTAGTGTTATGGCATGGGCATGTACGGCTGCCAGGGGAACTTGGTCACTGGTGTTTATTGATGATGTGACTGCTGATAGAAGGAGCAGGATGAATTCTGAAGTGTATAGAGCTTTACTTTCTGCTCAGATTCAACTGGGTCACTGTCCAAATACTTATGGACCTGACTGTACATAGAGGTATAATAGAGGTGTTTACAGGACGATCCACAACATTAATCGTAGCTACAAGCAGCTAAACAATATGACGTGTCGTTCTTTAATAAAAAATCAATTGTAATTGTTGGTAAGTTGCTGTGGTGTAAGGGGAATAAAACACTGTCAGAGGAAAATAATCCACTTCAGGTAACAGTTACTCCACTTTATCATCACTCCAGCCTGCTGTGGATTATTTTATTATAAGTAAAGGCATCACGTCTCACAGTAGCAGTGACTTCACCTCCTTAGAGTCTCGCTCTCACCCCAGTTCAGTTTCAGTATAAAATATGTTTATTAAAAAGTTCAGTGTTAGCTGACTCAGCACATCTCACTTCATTACACAACCGTGTCATTAATATGATGATGAAGATGTAGATGGTGTAATTACTGAGTGAAGGAGCTCACAGTGATCCACACACACACACACGCGCGCGCCGTTTCACACAACCAGCCTAAACGCTTTTAAGTCTTCATGACGGATATAATGATGCTCAACACTGTCACTGAGACACAGCCACTTCCCCTGTGTGTGTGTGTGTGTGTGTGTGTGTGTGTGTGTGTGTGTGTGTGTGTGAGAGAGAGAGAGAGAGAGAGAGAGAGAGAGAGAGAGAGATAATGTACATCATTAAAGTAAAAGCTCAGAGTGTTGCGTCAGTAAAGGAGGGACAGTAATGTATGGAATATTGAGAATGGCTGAGCTTCATCTACAGTATGTGTGTGGAAGTTTACTTCAAAATACAACTTAAAAAAAATTCTTTTCAGATTTCTGTAATACGAGAGCGCAGACGCACCGTTCCCGAGTGCTTTAATAATGTCTTCATCCAGTTTATACCTGCACTTCTTTTAGTTTTGAGATGGAAGCACTGGGTGTAGAAATATTTTGCCCAAAAGACGTACAATTTTCAGGATTTTGCAATCACAGAAAATCAACCAGACTCTACAATATTCCGAGAAGCATATTTTTCTGCAGATTTGGGCCAAGATGCGAAAAAAGCCTCAGCAAGTTCAATAATTTTTTTTGCCGCTACAATCACAAAAAAAAACTTTATTTTTCCCATTTTGTCACCAATTTCCAGCTGAGTCTCCACTTTCTCCCAGAAGCCGCCACTCAAAGAACTGACACAGACTAACATGTGCTTCTTCAGAGACAACTGCACCCTTTCAAACTGCTGCTCCTGCTGCACCACGTGGCTGTGTAACACACTCAGAGGAAAGCGCTATCTGTCCTCTTCCGCATACACGAGCTCACAGATACACACGATTGGCTAATGTTACTGTGATTGACAGGGGACACAGAGTAAGCCCCTCCCACACCGAGAGCACAAACAATTTCATTCTCTTGGACTCTTGGTAATGATTCAAGTTTGCGATATCTGGAATATAGATACGGAATAATATGCTTTTCTGCTGTGCCATTAAAAATTCATTCGGCGAAAACTTTGGAATTCAATCTGAGTCATTAGTTACTGCAGTAAAATTATTACACAGATTTTCATCGTGTTAATTCAGAATGTTTCTCTGCTTCGCTTCAGAAAGCTGTGTTTCTCTCACATATTCCCTGCTTACACTACTGAATGATGTTCATTTCTATTGTTTAACTGCAAATCAAGTGTTTTTCTCACGTCATTGAAATGCAGAGCTCAAATATACACACGCTCCTAGCAGACCCGCGTTTCATCGTACAGATACGCCGCAGATACAACTGATGAATAAGGGAACGAGGAGGAAACCAGCACAGAATCAAAGAGTCAATTATTTATTCTATACAACAAACACATTCAAATCAATTACATTCTCTCTGTTTCTCTCTCTCTCCCTCTCACACATCAAAAAACAGTTAGAAAATGGTTATATGAACTTTTTTTTACACTTAAGAGTTTAAGCTACACACACACACGTCTCTAAAATGTACAATACAAACAGGTATTGAGTTGTTAGAAAGAAGACAAACTTTTATTAAAAAGATTAATAGTCCATCTGTGTGTGTGTGTGTGTATATAAAAAAAGTTCAGCACTTGTGTATGGAGGCTGAGACGGGGACGGCGGCTCTTTCAGAACAGAGTCCTGTGGAACTGATCGCATCTCTAAATAAAGCAGCAGAGCAGCGTAAACATTCACATCGTCTCCCGTTCCTCTTCCTGCATGTCACTTCCTCTTCTGGTGGATGACTTCCTGCTGGAGGCGGGGCCTTTGTGGAACAGATATATTGGCCTCTGGAGTCCTGAGAAAGAGAAAACAACAATATAAAAAAGTGAGAATTGATGGGAAAAAACGTTGACACAGAGTGTGTACAGTAAATTCCAAAATTATTGGCACCCTTTGTGAAAACATGCTAAAAATAAAACAATTATACACAAGTGTGTGTTTATGTTTATGTCTCTCACCCTGAAGTCACACTAGAGGGCGACAATTTGCTGAGATCACCCCCAGTTTGCTGATGGATTTCTGAGGTTCTGATAAACAGTAGTAGCCAAGATATTAAAAGATATTAAATGTACCTATATTCATTTCTAAGAATAACTGCGTTGTGCTTTGTATTTTACATCAGTTCAAAGAAACCTCAGAAGAACACTGAATCACAATAATGCCATTCAGTGGATCTCGCTAGTTTCTCCTGTTTACAGTTTTCCGGCCATGAAATTAGCTCCATCCCCTTTCTAAAAGACATGTCATTTCAACAGAAGGGGTGGAGTCAGCTGGGGGAAGCTGAAGGCTGATCAGTGGTTTTATTGTAATTTGCCTCTAAATGGTAGACAGCTTTAAAACTTATAACCTGTTTCCTTAAAATATTGTTCGTGTGTGTGTGTGTTTGTGTGTGATAAAGGAGGCAGAGCTATGGTGTATTACCTTTAGGGCAGCTCCTTGTGGCACTGATGAGCTCGTAGCTGGTGAATCCCACCTCTGCGGTGAGGTACGAGCTGAACTGGTCCGGTCTGAGCCGAATGCTGTTGTAGTTCCTGTGGATGTTTTCCTGAAAACACGAAACACACAGTGGGATTAGTCTGGGTTCACTCCAGTATGAGATTGGTCTGTGTTTAGTCAGAGTTCAGTATTGGTGGTTCCCTGAAAAAAACCTGCATCACAACAAACTGGGTTTAGTCTAAGAAGAGAACAGAAGAGGTTTAGTATGTGTTTAGTCATTAGTTTTATTATCCAATACATTAAATACATTTATACACTTAAAATGTACATTCTGAATTTATATATCTCTGTAAAGCTGCTTTAAAAGTGCCACACAAATAAAATTTTATTTAATTCTGTTTAGTCAGTGTTTTTATTATGTGTAATCAAGGTTTCGTATGGGTTTACTCAGGGTTTTTATTGTGTGTTTAGGTAGGGTTTAGTATGAGTTTAGTCAGGGTTTTTATTGTGTGTTTAGTCTGGGTTTATAGTTAAGGTTTAGTCAGGGTTCAGTATGGGTTTAGTCAGTGTATTTACGGTGTTTAGTTTGGATACAGTGAAAACAGTTTGGTTGGTGTATGCGTCATATACATGGTGAAGGAAAGCCCCCCCACACACACACACGTTTACCGTCAGTCTTTTCCTCTTGCTGTAGGAGCTCCATGGCTGTGGTTGGAGGATAAACACTCCTCCGGGGTGCAGGTGTGTGTAAATGCGTCTGAAGAGACGCTGAAGCCCGACGTCTCCCCAGTTCAGATGAACCCACCTCGTCACATTCAGACACACAATGACGTCATACTCTGCACACTGTGACATCACCACTGCATCACTGTCCGGCACATAGTTCCCCTGCAATGACACGCACACACACACCATTTATACTCAAGTTATAGTTTACATAGAGAAACAAGCAATAGTTTGTACTAGTGTAACGATCAAAAACAAAATAAATCCTTGCAGTTTAAAAGCTAAAGCTAACCAGCTGAACAAAACCCTAAACTGTCAATCAAAAGCTAAACCTAGCAAGAGGAGAACACACAGCTACTGTGCAACTCTGTAAACAGGCGGCTGAGGGATGTCAATCAAACATGCTGATTAGAATATTAGGCCACACCCATTAGGATGTCCTCAGATCAGATCAGAGTCAGCTTCTGTTTGAGTTATCACATTTGCATCATGTTTACTTCTGGATGTTTAAGTCAAAGATCATAAAAATTTCTTCTTCAAATACACTCCATGCTGTGTGTGTGTGTCAGTCACTAAGCAAGAACCATTTTGTTATAGATGTTCTTCATTATAGATGTTCTACGGCTCTACTCCATTTTGAGTTTGCAGGAGACATGTTACAAATATCTAAACATATGATCAGGCTAGTGTTTCTCTCTCTCTCTCTCTCTCTCACACACACACACACACACACACTTACCTTCATGAAGGACACATTGTTAGGGAACACCCCGGGGGCAGGAGGCAGTAAGGGAGGAGCAGCGATTGGCCCCCTACATAACCTGAAAGAAACAGGGAATGTTCGCAACGTCTCCACCTCTCTGGGTTTCTCCTCTCTGCCCACATCTTGTCTCACTTCCTGTTTCTGCAGCTCAGACAGGAAGTGGCGGAGGTTCTGCCGTGCTGCGTGAACCACACCGCCATCGATATCCAAGCCCAGGATGTGGGAAGGGCTCCAGTTCTTTGCAATGGCGAGAGTCATGTGACCAATATTGCATCCGACATCCAGAACTTTTTTCCCACGGAACCATTCGGGCCGGAACGCCGCCAGACGAGGGTCCACATTCAAACTCGGTGTCCGATAGCCATAGTAATGGCTGTAGATGCCGTAATGGAACTCGCGTCTCGGTTTGCGCTGATTTTTCTGTGACACATGATGGTTTGCTTCAAGATGGCTTCCTGTGGTTCCACCCACAATGGGCGTGTGAAATGATTGACTCCGCCCTCTGTCTAAATTGAGCTGCTTATTGGTGGGAGTCGGCGGGATTGACAAGCGTTCCGAACGGCTGACTGTTCGTCTGCGCTTTCTGTGTTTGGATGCCTGCGCAGTGGAGTTGCTACTTCCTGCATGAGGAACAGAGTTTGTGGATCGGCGTCGTGGCAGTATAGGCGGGACCACTTCATCGCGGCAGTTGATGCTCGTGTTGAGTTCGTAGGGTCGTGGTGATGCTTCTACTAGTTCCTCTGCTAAATGCTGTGCAGGAAACAGCGTACCTTCTTCCACAGCGACCTTTGCCTTTTCGGTGTCTGACGGTTCAAGATGGCCACCACTGCTACCATGGTGCCTGTTTCTATGACGGCGCTTCTTAAAGGGTGACACCAGGACGCCTCCGTTGGCGTTTCCGCCCTTGCCGCTGAGGTTTAGCGGGTCAGTGATGTCTTTGGGGATCAGGATTTCGACAGGTTCCCTGCTCTTGGATGGAAGTGGTGACGATTTAGGCGTCTCTGCATTCAGGGCCCGGTTCACGTCCTCGTCCAATAGGCTGTTGAGATTCAGAGGGTCAAAGATGTTTCCGCCCAACAGGAAGTTGCTGGGCAGCACCGGGTCACACTCTGAGTTAGCTCTCCGTCTGCGCTTGCTAAATCCGGGATGCTTAAAGCCAGCGTTCATGCTGTAGCGCCGTTTGCCAAGTTTTTGAGGCCCGGTTTGGGACTGTATACCATTTTTCGCTTGTAAGGGCTTATTCTTTCCTTTCGCTTGCATCATCTCGGCAACTTCCTCATCGTGCCCCGCCTCTTCTGTCAAAGCAGCGTTAGCAGGCATGTCCGCTAGCACCATATTAGCCATGAACGGAGCACCAATACTAACAGGTGCCAAAGAGGATGGGCTCAGAGTCTTAACACGCCCCGCTATGTTCTGGGAAGGCGGCCGGCTCAAAATGGCCGGCGCTCCATCTCCTGTTAAGGCAGTTTCTTTCTCTATGGACATTTCAATCATATTCTATTGGTCAATTCTGCATGCATGGGCAAGACGGAGAGAAAGGCATCCAAAATTGTCACGATGACAAAGTTTGCTTTTGTAAACTTGCAGAAAACTTGTCTGCTTATGGGTTCACGGATGTTCCCATGTTACTGTAGCCATGGCTGAACCAGTCAGACTGCAGTGGAGCTGAAAAACAATTACAAACCATACAGTTAACACAAACACATAAATCATCAATGCTAATAATAATCAATGACACTGGAAAACTGGAGTCTCAGAGGAGACTATAGTAAAGACAGACCCCTCCTTCTATCCAACTCTCTCACTCACTCACACTCTCACTCTCTCTCACTCACACACACACACACACACACACACACGGAGCTCCGCCTTCTTGCTTGTGTTGAGCTGTGGCTGAGAGCTTCCCTCCCCCAAGTTACTGCTTTCTCTGCAAAACACCAAGAAAAACCCCACAACTGTGCAATTGTGACTTCAGCGCCATCTTATTTACCGTGTCGGACTTGTTTATATCCCGTGACCCTTGAACCCCAAACCAAAAAAAATACATCAAAAAACCTAATTCTGTGACGCCCCTTCCAAAAAAACTCCCGCATTTCTCAAACCGCTCGAGCACGGTTAGGACTCGGCATGGTGTATGCGTGAACGTTAGCGAGATTAGTTTTCTATTTTTTTCTATCAAGCATGTGAAAACGTCTATGCTTCTGAGCCTTCAAGGCTTCTGTATCTTACTGCTGAGGAACCCACGCTCTTATACCTCACTACAGCCCTGAGGAAACGCTAACGGACAGCCGAATAGACCAATCAAAAACGAGAACGGAGTCCGTCCTCGTCGTGACGACCAATAGGATTGCTCATAACGAAGCACGCGCAGCCAGGTCCAGCCTTTACCTCGCGCTAGGTGTCTAAACTATCTGCCTGAGACCATCCTTTTCATTTCATAGCATCAACAAATAACATCCGAAATAAAATAAAATTCAGAATAGACACATATTCCCGTAATATGAATATTGAGAATGATGTTTACTGTTAAAGCTATTTCAATTCATAGCAGTTGTTTTTTTTCAGGATTCTGCACGGACACCAACTTCCCGTGTAAACAACAAGCTACGTCTCTAAGTAAAGTTGTTAAATTTGACAGCAGTTAGTTAATCTGAAAGTCACTGTTGAACAAAATAAAAAGTGTTTACGACTATACCGCGTTTTCGTCGAGAAGAAGTTATTTTTACGCACAATCACACCCCCTACAAGCGTATTATTTTCCCACCCATTTTCCGATATCTATTTCCTGCTCTGCCACAGAGCGGTTATTGGTGGACTATTCAAGACTAAGCCATTCACAGCAGAGAAGGCCTCTTACTTCTATCCAATCCTAGCACAGAGAAAGGGATTTTTGGAGAGCCTTCTGCTTTACATTCTTGTGTGACTCTGGAACATGTAGTTTAAGAATACTTTAAGAATACCTTAATTAAAGTAAGCTTTTACGTTTAATAAGGTTTAATAAGGTATTATTACCTTTAATAATAGTAGTATTATGCTTAATAAAGTTATATATATATATATATATATATATATATATATATATATATATATATATATATATATATGTGAGGTTTTCAAGCATTCTGAGTTTGGGACTGTCTCGTATTAATAAGGGTGATTCAGGTGATTCATGCATAGCTTATTTAGCGAGCTAATACACTGTCATCTTTTTGTCTAGGGATGTGCAGTACATTAACAACAAATGGAATATTTGAAGTCTGATCTAAAGATGTTTGCAACTGTGCATTGATTAACTTTTCCATCTTCTCAGAGACTCGTTCAGTTCTGTTCATTAGCAGTTCATCAGCAATTATTATGTTTTGAAGAGGTTCAAATTAGTCTCCTTATATGCAAATTTATACAAACTCAGTTTGTGGGAAAGTGTTCCTGCAAACGATTTATAATAAATTTTAGCACATCCAGCATGATAAATTAGACTTAATGTATATTTATCATGCCCATAATCTTTGTTATGGAATTAAATTTGTGGCAAAAGTACTGAATGTAACTTTTCAAGAAATGAACAAAAACATAAAAACATACAATGAGAAAGAACACTCTGAAACTCAAAACAGTGAATTTAGTGGCAAAAGATTTTTAGTGTGGTCTCCAAATAAACAGCGTTCTCTGTTAACAATTTTCTAAGTTTTGTTTATGAATGCGTTCATGGTTTATGAATGCGCTGACATAGTTTTGTTTATGCTTTCAAACTTTTCGTTTACGCTCTACAAGTTTACATTCACTATTCTGGCACAAATTTCACATGTGGGCAGAGCTTAACAGTGATTTATTGTCATTGGATAGTGAGAAATGGATCGACATCTTTGATACTACTCAAAACTCCAATATTAATTACAAACTAATATACTGACTAAGTAAGTAAGTAATTACCACTCAAAGTACAAACACTATTACTATACAGAGAACCACATCCAGAACGTTCTCCAAAACTCCAAAGTCTCTTCTTCCTGGCCAGGGAGCTGTCCATCCAAATCTCACTAGCCAATGAGAGTAAATTGCTGTTAAGCCCTGCCCACACATGAGATTTGTTCCAGAATGGCAAATGTAAACTTACGGAGAGTAAACGAAAAGTTTGACGGCTTAAACAAAAACTCTGTCAGTGCATTCATAAGGTATGATTAGGGAAAATGAAGACATGGTTAACAGAGAACGCTGTTTATTTGACAACCATGTTAAATTTTTGCCACTGAGTTCACTGTTTTCAGTTTCAGAGTTTTCTCATTTTATATTTTTGTTAATTTCTTGAAAAGTTAGGTTCAATACTTTTGGCTCAAATTTTATTCTATAGTTTGTCTGAACCCCATTTTCTGTCTAAAGAAGTGTATTATTCAGTAATTACTATGTACTATTGAGTAATTTTAGCTAAACTAACAGTAACGGTGTATTTATGAGGTGAACAGTGTAAAACTGGACCTGTTGATGACTCTTGAACGTTTATTATAACGCTGTATAATTTTCTAATGAAAACCCCCCCCAAACAAACCGTAACGCATCCGTGAATAAAAGAGCTGAATCATTTAGTGAACCGAACAAAGTGATTCGAATCATTGAAAAGATTCATTCCGTACGCCACCTGTGGCGGAGGCGCGCGAGAGGATTGTGTCAGTTTTCTGTCAGACTGTTAGCATTTTAGCTAAAGACAAACAAACGGTGAAAAAAATTCTAACACGATATTTATTCCAGGCGACTCATTCTGAGGTAATTTTTGCTGCAGGTTAAAAAACGTTGAGAGAAAGAAAATGTAAAAAAAAATTAAATTATTTATATATGTATTTTTTTTTTATTTATAATTAGTTTTTGATTGCGGTAGAGTTAACTAACTTAGCTAAAGTAGGAGTTAGTTTACGAGATAAAGCAAGACCATTAAAGAGTTATCAAATAGATAAAATTAGAAAATAGAATTATGTTGATTATATCTCAACTAATTATGTATATTATATATCAATTATATACGAGAAGTGGTGTTAGCTTAAACTACATAATAGATAAAATAGCTCAGCTTATAAAATTAATAATGTAGAATAATAAAAATAAAAAATAATAATAATATAAATGTATTTTGAAGATAATTCATTAATTCCCTTTGTGTGTAAGAAGGTAATAAGGAGAAACCCATCGTAATCGCACTGGCCCAAACAGATGAGACCGTCATGAAAAAAACAACAGAAAAGAACAACAGACAGGTGATGGATGGAGAAAAGGATGGAGAACCGAAGCCAGATGAAGTGAAGTCAGGTAAAAAAATGAAGCGTCCCAGAGCCACACACCAGAAAACCTCAGAATCGGGGAATAGATCCTCAGGAGAGACGGAGAGAATGACTGAGGAAAGCAGAACAGGAGAATGGAGAGATGGAGAGAGGAAGACAAGGCAGGGAAAAAGCAGGAAAGAAAAAGGAACAGATGTGTCGGGCGATGGAGGAACACCTGGAGAGAAGAGAGCAAGGACAGGAAGTGGGGTTGAGAACAGACAGGAAGTGAAAGAGAGTCAGGTTATGAAGAAAAGACAAGAGAGCAAGGTGTTGTAATAGAAAAATTATTATATATTGGTCACTGACAGACAGAAAAAGTGAGTGTGTGTGTGTTTACAGCAGAATGTGAGAGTTTGGAGTGTGTCATATTCTTCCACAGTGGATGTAAATGGTGAGTAGACATTTATACCACTTTTTTTTAAAATTGTGTAATAAGTAATATTAACATTTTGAAAAATCATGTGTTTGTATTTAGGTGGAGACAAGAAGCTGGGGACACATAGGTATGGTCTCTCTCTCTCTCTCTCTCTCTCTCTCTCTTTTTGTTCACTCGTCAGTGTGTTGATGTTTGCAGGCGAGAGAGGGATGAGGTGGATAAGTGCAGTGGTCTGGTTCAGACTCTCAGCACACACAGCAGCGATGAAGATCAGTGTAAGTGTAATAATAGCATAACTAACATTTCTTCATGCAGTCAGATTTCTCCAGTGTGTGTCTGTGTGTGTGTGTGTGTTTGTGTGTTTAGATGTCTCGTGGGTGCAGTGCAGCAAGCCTGAATGTGGTAAATGGAGAAGATTGAGTGATGGTGTTGATCCTTCAGTTTTGCCTGATGACTGGAGCTGCAAAAACAACACAGGTACACACACACACACACACACACACACACACACAAACATGCACAAAGCTGTCTTGTGTTATCACACTATTCCTCAGTTGGAGGTATTTAAGAACTTTGTGTGTTGGTATGTGTGTGTGTGGTGTGTGTTTCAGACCCCGCCTTCAGCAGTTGTTTTGCTCCAGAAGAGAAGTCCAGCGTGCCTGATGAGGAGATGTTCTTTTACAGTCTGGTGCCCGGATCACTGGTTTGGGCCCAGCAAAGTGGCTATCCCTGGTACACCCAACCAACCTCCCCCACACACACACACAGTCTCAGTGCTGTCTGAAAATGCTAAATCTTTTGAAATACATGAGTCATTTATGAATATGATGGATAGGTGAGTGGATATTTAACCAGCTAATTAATTAGATAACATGTGAATGATTTGGCTTGGTAACTAGTTAGTCTGCTTGCTGGCAGTAATGCAGTTCCATCAGCTATTTGAACCCAGTGTTAACATATGAAGCTCCTTATTTATAATAACTTAAAATTTATTATTTATAATAAATCTTGTTAGCCATGAAAGGAAACTGCAGCAGTGCCTTCTGGGTAAGTTGATCTCATCTGGCCAACTTCTGATGTGATGGTAATTCGAATAGGGTTAATAGAGTTAAGTAGACCACACTGCATTAAAAACAGTATTGGAACAAGACCCATGACTGTCTGTGATTGTTTTGAGTGTTGATGTCATGTTGTGATATGCACACTTTGAGTTTTGGAAATGCTCTTAAATGACAGTGATGATGATGATGATGATGATGATTTTGTGTACAGGTGGCCGGCGATCGTGGAGCGAGATCCCAACACAGAGGAATATTTGGAATTCCGCACGGAGTCTGATCTCACTCCGGTATTTTTCCCATCTCATACACACACGCCCACTAGTGTGATAAAAAGTTTATATTACAGTCTACTACAACAATACATTTATACATATTTTTAAAAATATGTTTAAAACACAAAAATTATTAAATAAATAAGGTGTGTGTTGCAGTATAGGTGTCATGTGACGTATTTTGGAGAACCGGTGAGTCGAGCCTGGGTCATCTGTAGCAGAGTGAGGTTCTATGCTGACCTGTCTGAGGATCAGTTTCTTAGTGTAAACACACACACACACACGCACGCACACTTTTCTATCTTAAATCAGTTTCTTTTCTTGATTGGAAGCATTGATGGTTTGTGGGTTTTTGGCTTTACACTGTGTGTGTGTGTGTGTAGGAAGTTGACAAGGGCCTGAAAGATGCCATTTATATGGCCAAGGAAGCACTCAAACTGTCTCTGAAGGTAATATGCACACACAAACACACACACGTAAAACATGTCAGATCCAAGAATCGGATGTTACCTAACAAATACAGAATACCTACAATGCACTGCAGAAGTTGAGTGTCCATACTTGGCAGGTAGAGAATACCTATAATACATGTGGCGTTTGTGGCATCTCATTTATACACACTTATTTATTTATTTATTTATTTATCTGATCTATGTATCTGTCTGTCTGTCTGTCTGTCTGTCTATCTCTCTTTCTGTTTCTCTCTGTTATTGTCTCTGTCACTCTCTCTCTCTCTCTTATTTTTTGTGTTTCTCCCTCTGTCTCTCTCTCTCTCACGCTCAGGAGCGGTTAGTGAAGTTTGGGTTCCATAGTCGTTACGTGTCAGACAGAGAGAGCTCAGAGGACAGTGATATTGCAGGTAGACACACACACACACAGAGTTAGATTAGATTATTGCAGGGTTCTTACAAGGTGCTTGAAGTTCTTGAATTTTGCTTTTTGAAATGTAAGTACCGGAAAACCTTGAAAATAGCCATTTTATATCTCGCAGTGCTTAACCCATGTGTGTCAACTAACCATAACCCTAACCTAACATTAAGTTACATATGGGTCCATAGAGGACAAAAAACGTCCATGTCCAAATATTGTCATAAAAATATAATATATCAATATCTTTATATTAAAATCATCCTTCTCCTCTTCCTCCTCCTCCCGCTAGTCATTCACTCAGTTTAACAGACAGCTTCGGTCCTCTTTTCAAACCCCTTTAGCAACTTTTTTTTTTTTTTTTCAAAAAACGCACCTAGTGACATATCTAATGACTTTCAATGCTTGAAGGGCATCAACGCTGAAAGGTATATACAGGTTTTAGAGCAACATCTGCTTCCATCCAGATTCCATCCCAACTTTACTTCTGAGAGACTCCGCCTCTCTAAGAGATGTGTTGCTGCCATCAAATTCAAAATTACCTTATTTTTTTTCTTAAAAATAAGTTGTATTGTATTGTTTTGTACATATATTGTATATATTTTGTATTGTGAATAACGTATGGGTTTATGAGATTTGCAAATCATTGCATTCTGTTTTTATTTACATTTTGCACAGCGTCCCAACTTTTTTGGAATTGGGGTTGTATTACGAGGTGACACATTGAATGCTGTTGTTTGTGTGTGTGTGTGTGTGTGTGTGTGTGTGTGTGTGTCTCTGTAGAGATGTTGGAGCTGTTTTGTGGGGAGGCTGGAAATGACTGCAGTGTTGAGGTCAGAAAAAAACACACACACACACCTTGTGCATAAAACATTTTCCTTATAAAAAAAAAGTTTATATTTTATATGCAGAAAAACGTTTGTGTGTGTGTGTGTGTGTGTTTCAGGATTCATGGGGCAAAAAGCAAAGGTTAAAACAAAAAGGTGAGTAGCAGTAAGAGTTTCTCCTGTAGTGAGGTTTAATGTGTGATGTGGTTTGGTGAACGATTACGATATACTTCATTACATATTTTAGGTGAAAAGGAATGGAGTCAGTCAGGTTATTATATAATTATCAGTGGAACTGGGGCAAAACGACAATATAATATTGATATAGTGATGAATTACGTCACAATACACTATATAGTTTTATATTGTAACATATTGTTTTAAGTATATATATTTTAACAGAACTGCTGATTGAGAGGCGGGGTTAGTACACCATCAGAGCCCTTACAAACACTGTGAAGTTTATGCCTGTCAGATATGAAATAACTTCTCCCTCACAGAGAGAAAGAGTGAGAGGAAGAGGAGCGGGCAGGGAAAAGAGGACCACCATATGTACGGAGAGGGTGAAAAGAAAAAAAGAGCGAAGAAGAAGCTGAAGGAAGGAACAGAGGATGAGAAAGAAAAGAAAGGTTGGAAAAAAAAGATTTCACACCACTAACATTTTAACTGGCTGGATCTTTGTTTCTTTATATCTCTTTTCCTCTCACTCTCTCTCTCTCACACACACACTCTCTCTCTGTTTTTTAGTTGTGATTAGTGGTGTACCTGTGAAAAAAAAGAAGCGTCTCAGTCCTTCACTTTCCCTGCCGAAGAAAAAGAAACAACACAAAACAGGTGATATCAGTGATCAGATTATCATTAAACATATTTATTACTTTATATAACTTATAAGGATAAATTAATTCATAGTTTATAATTTATACTTTAAAAACTCAAGTACAAATTGCTTTAGTTAATACTAAGGTATAAAATATGTGAACTATAATGCAGTTGTCAAGACGCATTCTCTCTCTCTCTCTCTGTCTCTCTCTCTCTCTCTCCCACACTAAACAATGTGCTAATACAATTTTCCAGACACAGCAGATCAGACCGTGCCTCAGAGCACCATGGAAACAAGCACTGACATGACATTTGACCTGGATATTCATTCCGAAGGAGAAGAGATGGAGAGAAAGATAGATAGGGTGAAGCTTGTAGCAGAGGAGAAGGAAAGAAAGGTTGGAGAAGGGAGAGAGGATGAGGATGAAGATGACGAGGAATTCAAGGATGCACCTGACAGAGAGGAAGAGGAGGATGAGGAAGAGAATCAGGACAGTTTCTCCCACATGCTGCTCCAAGAGGAGTGAGGACTGAACACATGTGTGCTAGTGTGATTTGGGATGGGGCCTGTGTGCTTTATTTTTGGGTAATAACATTAACATAACAGACGTCACATCCATCTCTGGTTACGTTCCAAACCACAGTACTACACTAAATAGTGTGCACTATATTATAGTGTGCCATCATCTTATGTTGTTTATTGTGTTTCAGCGTGTGTGTAATTTGAGAGCCAACATGTTTTGAGTTTAGCGTGCTCACACACACACACACACGTACTAGGTTGTAGTTGTAGTTTATAATGAATATTTCTGAGTTAAAATAACACTCTTCACTTCAAGTGTTAAAAAGTTAATAAACTGTTAATTAATTAATTTATTCATTCAGTTATTTAATGCAATGTAATTAAAATCCAGTTTGTGAAGGAAGTGTGTGTGTCTCAACCACATTGTCAGATATTCTAATCCTTGTGATGACATTTGGTTCTCACCAAGATATAAAATCTCTCTCTCACACACACACTTTCTTTGTCTAAACCTCTGTTTGCTGTTTCTTATTTTCTTGAGTCTCCCTCTCTCTCTATCTGTCCATTTGTCTATCCATCTCTCACTATCTCTCTCTCACTGTCTCTCTCTCTCTCTCTCATGGTCTCTCTCACTGTTTCTCTCTCTCTCTCTCACTGTCTTTCTCTCGCTCCATCTCTCTCTCACGGTCTCTCTCTCATGGTCTCTCTCTCTCTGTCTCTCTTTCTCTCTCATGGTCTCTCTCTCACTGTCTCATGGTCTCTCTCACTGTTTTTCTCTCTCACGGTGTCTCACACTGTCTCTCTCTCATGGTCTCTCACTGTCTCTCTCTCTCTCTCTCTCTCTCTCTCTCTAACACACACACACACACACACATACACAGATATGAACAGGGTAAAAACAGGAAAAGGTGGAACAATGGCTGACTCAGGCTGTATCACTCCAAACTCAACAACAGAATAAATTATCACACAGTCATGAGTTTGACGCAGATGAACACACACACATACACACGCAGGGTGTAAACACACTGATCAATAGGCACTAATGAGGCCAATATCCTGATTGTCCTCAGTAAAGTGTGATGGTGGAGTGGAGAAATAGCTCATGTACTAATAGTGGTGTGTTAATAATCAGATGATGTAGGAGAATAGCTGTGAAATGTCAGTTTAGTGCCACTGTGACCAAAGAGAACGTCAGTGTGAGAAATGTGAGTAAACTGTTGGTGTGTGAGCGCTGCTGCTGCCACGCTCTTCTAAAATCCACCAATAGGATGAGGCCGAACTCACGGCACAGCACGTAAAGGAAACATGCTAATGGAGAGAAAGAAATCTCCTCACTGTGAAGAATGTGTGTGTGTGTGTGTGTGTGTGCGTGTGTGTGTGTGTGTTTATACGAGCCCGTTTTCTACACAAGCTGATTTCCAGATCAGGCTGATTGATGGCATGAGCAGGATGTAGTGGTGGTGTTTAATCGCCGGTCTATCGTTAGAGGATCTTCATGGTATAATCTGACTCAGAGAACACGTGCTATCCCACACTCTGTTACAGATTTCTATCTTCTGAACTGTTAAAACACAAAAAGACCTAGAAGAGAGACATCTGTCTCTGTGAGAGAGTGATGTGTCTACTGATTCTGTCCTTTTGTGAAGTTTATTTTAATTATTATTTTTTAATGATTATGCAATAATATATGTTTTTGTCAACAAATCATTACATAATAGTGTGTATGTGTGTGTGTGTGTATGTGTGTGTGTGTGTGAGGCACTTGGGAACAGAAAAGGGGGAAGAGAGGAAACGGGCCCTATTGTTTCAGTGTCCGAGCGAGGGAGAGAGAGGGGGGAGAGGGGGAGAGAGAGGGGTGGAGAGAGAGAGAGAGAGAGAAGGTGTGTTTATTGTGAGAACGTGAAAAACACTTTTCATCTTCAGAAGGAGAGACGCAGATGAAGGTTTCTCACCGTGAGGACTCCCGATTTCAGTGAGAGAGTGTGTGAGTACTGAGCAGCACAACACACACACACACACACACATTTCATCAAACAGTGGCTATACACAATCATCATTGTGTTAGTTAAAGCATTTGGAGACATGATTTGAAAAAGAGTTGGGTTTTCAAGGGTTCTTTGGATGTTTAATGATCCCGGTTTGCTACCTTTATGGTGCTCTAAGTGTGTGTGTGTGTGTGTGTGTGTGTGTGTGTGTGTGTGTGTGTGTGTGTGAACTTTGTCATGAACTGCTATCTGTATAACTGTAGAATATGGTCAGGTTTAATTTTACTGAGGAACATGAAGATCAGTATAAAGAAGTGAGAGGTGTTTGGTGGTCAGAGATACGGAATATGTTCCACCACATAATCACTTCTCTGATGTCTGTCAGATATTTACATTTAAACCACAGCACTGCCTCTGAGTTCTGGATTGTGATTGGTCAGGAGTTGATTCATTTTCTATAACAGAAGCTCTGACAGTAGTGCAGCTTCACATCACAGGTTTATTTATCATTAATGCGCTCGTTCTGATTCGTTATTATTTCTATAGTAACAATAGGTTGTTATATGTCCAATGCCAGGTAAGGACATGCCCCTTACCTGAGTGCATAAATGGCCTGCACGCACTCTTCTTCCTCAGTGAGCAAATTCGCTTCTTGTGTGGCAAGAGGGGCAAGCTTGGTGGATCTCTCCACTCAATGTTTCAGAGAACCGGGGTTACGGACAGTAACCTATTGTTCTCTTTCATCATCTCGTGTTCAAGATCCACCTGTGGGAGAAACGGACAGCTGATAGAAGCAAGGACACGTTGAGGGCCCTAACAGTCAAGGCTAAAGTCTTATAAGAGGCCTGGTGGATGGAAGTGAATGTCAACTGAGGAAGAGGAGCGTGTGCAGGTCATTTATGAACTCAGGTAAGGGGTGTGCCCTTACCTGGCATTGGACACATGCTCCTGTCTGTCACAGCCAGACTTGTTGCAGTAGGATGCTTCTGCAGAGGTCAGGTATGGATACCCTTCCCATAGTGTACAGCATACACCCCACTGATAATAAACAGATTTTAAAAATCATTGATATGGTGAGATTTTCTTGAAGTAAGGAGATTTATGTAACATTTATGGAAGGAGCTTCCAGTGTCAGTACTTTGTAACAGTCAGAGATAAAGAGATAAATCTTCAGGACCGAGGAGTTTAAGAGAGAGAGTAAAGAGAGGGCTGGTGAGGGAACTACTGTTTACAGCCGCTATAACAAGTTGCTATAAGTGACAACAGGAACTAACTTGATTATGATGTGTTGTTTTTAATTTTATTTTTTATTGTTGTTAAGTTGCTGTGGTGTAAGAGGAATAAAATACTTGGGCACATGCTGTTATAGGAAAATAATCAGTGTTCAGGGTGGTAACAGTAACCTAACTCCACTTCATTACATCACTCTGTTCTGGATTATTTTCCAATAACAGCGTGTGAGGGGGGGTGGGTCACAAAATACACAAAACAACATTATTAATCTCTGAAAACAGATTTGGTGTGTGTGTGTGTGCGTGTGTGCTGGGGGGGAGTTACTAAACAAGAATACATCTGTCTGTCTGATTACAGTACCTGACTGAAAGAAAGAACAGGATTAAGATGGGGAGGGGGGGTGGGTGGGTGAGGATTAAACAGTGTAATTGGTGATGAATCAGATTGTATGAATATTCATAACGAATCATGTTTATACATTTCATTTGTTGTTTTTTTATTTGATCTTTATTGTTTGATGACGTTTGGTTGTTTCCTTGCCTATCAGCTTCTTCTCTGTAATGATGCTGTTCTCTGATGTGAGGAGAACCCCGGTTCCCTGCCGGTTCTTAAAGCGCGCACTCCTTCATCTCTCTCCGTGATCTGCCGCCAGACCACGCGCTTCCCCTTTAAAAGAAAAGGATTTCCCCCTCCTCTCGTCTCCTCTCCTCTCCCACTCTCAGGCTCAGTCGCGCGCTCTGCTTCCTATTGTTCCGAGTGTCAGAGCCGGATTTACATTAATTAATCACCGTAACCGTTACCGGTTGATAGACAGACAGACACCTACAGACAGACAGACATCCCGCACGCGGGGTCATCAGAGGATGCTCCTACCGCGGCTTCATCCCAAATGACTCACGGCGAACATACGGCGCACCACGCATTGTGCAGGAGCCGCTATTCCGTGTTCCCTATGTAGTGCACTTGTATAGGGATCAGGGACCGGTTTCGGGTTAACACTGAGGACAGGAACCGGGGCACGCAGACACACCGGTGAGGACACGACACAATCCCCTTAATTAACACATATAGTCTTTACTTATCTCCTAACACTGCATTAACATTCAGTACTGTAAGTGTTCATCAGTAGCCTAATTCAGTATGGTGTTACTTAAACTGCTGCTTTAACTTCAGCATTTTAAGTGTTAATTAATCAGTGTAGGTTGTAATAGTTGGTGTTAATTCAGCTCTGTAGATAATTCTGTATGTGTTAGTCAAACACTTCAGGTTTTAATTCAGCCTTGTCCGTGTTAATGCCTGTACGCATGTAACTCATAATCACTACAGGTAACACTACAGGTGCAGCACTAATTCAGCTCTGTGTGTGTTCACTCAACACTGATCTAACTCCAAGAGTGAGGTAAATGTTGTGGTAAGAGAGGATGAAGGTGATGATTATGATGATAATGATGATGATAATGAAGGTGATGACCGTGACGATGATGATGATGGTGATGATGATGATACTCTGGTGTTGTTTTACTCGGTTGTTAAGTGTGAAAGTAAATCAGTTTTTTCTCCTCGTGCTCACATGATGTCTCTGAAGATGATTATCGTGTGTGTGTGTGGAACAGCCACAATCCAGCCTTCTGTTTAACTCTGTGTTTAATAAATAAGCGTGACGATAACTCTCTACACGCTCTGCCTTCCGGTGTAAACACAGTGTAAAAATAACACGTGTTTACTGTGTGTGTTCTTTGTGTTCTCTCGCATGTCCTTATTTTCTCACACACTCCTCTGATTTTGTTTTGTATAGTCTCTGCCTGCCATCACATGGATGCTGTCAGCTGCACACGGCTTATATACAGGTTATATACAGGTGTTCCATTTGATTACAAACTGAGTTTAATGATCATTTAATCAAGCTATTGAAGAAAAACTATTTCAGACACTTGACCTTGCTGTGACCTTGACCCTGTTTGGATCTAATACAAAATCTAATCTAACTCCAGGTAAATCCTACAAACATTAACCACTCGAGAATCTCAGAATGGATGGACATGAGGGTGTTCATGCGACTCACAGTTACAGATAGAGATGATCAGAGATCTGACTCTGTGCAGCTCATAAAGTTCTTAAACACATAGAATTTGATGGATTGACTGAGGGATATTCTCTGTTTCTTCCCCAGAGCGAGTGTGTGTGTGTGTGTGTGTAAGAGAGAATGGCCCCAAGGCCATCTTCAGGTGAGTTATGGGGTCTACACCTGATGCCCCCCCGTATTTTGGTGGATTGCTGTTTACCCAACGGGATGCTCGTCAGTCTGGAGTGTTTACGTGAAGCTCCACTCATCAGCATCAAACAGCAGCTATTCACAGAGGCCCGCAAATACCCCCTCTACCACCTTCTGCAGGTAAATACCATCACCAATTACAGCCTCTTCTACCTCCTGCAGATAAACACCCCTGCTATCACCTCCTGCAGCTAAACACCCCTCTACCACCTCCTGCAAGTAAATACCCTCACCATATACCCCCTCTACCACCTCCTGCAGGTAAATAACCTCACAATATACCCCCGCTACCACCTCGTGCAGGTAAATACCCTCACCATATACCCTCTCTACCACCTCCAGCAGCTAAACACCCCTCTACCACCTCCTGCAGGTAAATAACCTTACAATATACTCCCGCTACCACTTCCTGCAGGTAAATACCCTCACCATATATCCCCTCTACCACCTCCAGCAGCTAAACACCCCTCTATCACCTCCTGCAGGTAAATAACCTTACAATATACTCCCGCTACCACTTCCTGCAGGTAAATACCCTCACCATATATCCCCTTCTACCACCTCCAGCAGCTAAACACCCCTCTATCACCTCCTGCAGGTAAATACCCTCACCTCCTGCAGGTTAGTCCCCCCTCTTCAACCTCCTGCAGGTAAATGCTTTGGAAAGGTGATTTATCATAAATATGTCACAATTAAAAACAATGTTTCTGTGTGACTGGTAGGAGGAGTCTTGCTACATATTTGTGGGCGTGACCCAGGAGGCAGAGAGGGAGGAGTTTTATGATGAAACACGGCGACTGTGTGACCTTCGACTCTTCCATCCTATCCTAAAGGTCATCGAACCTCTCGGCAACCGAGAAGAGAAGATCCTCAACCGTGAGATCGGTCTGTGCATGTTTGTGTTTTTGTGTGTATGTGTGTGTGTGTATTTGTGTGTGTGTGTGAGTGTTTGTGTGTATAACTTTTTTTTTTAAACTTAGGCTTTGCTATAGGCATGCCAATCTGTGAGTTTGAGCTGGTGAAGGACTCGGAGGTGCAGGACTTCAGGAGGAGCATCCTGAGTGTGTGTAGGGAGGCGATGGAGGAGCGTGAGGGAGGAGGACCACACACACACGCTCTGTACGTTTACCCTCCCAGTGTGGAGTCATCACCACAACTACCACAGCACATCTATGCCAAACTTGACAAAGGTGTGTGATGGTCCCTCCGTACGAGTCCCTGTGAATGAGCTGTTACTATAGAAATGATAATGTATTGGAATGAGCACATTAATATAAGCAGTTATGTTATATAAATGAATCACCACCTTCTGGCCAATCAGAATCCAGAATTCCACAGCGCTGTGGTGTATGTTCTCTGTGTCTCTGTATCTGTGCAGGGCGTTTGATTGTGACGATCTGGGTGGTGGTGTCTCCATCTAATGCCAAGCAGAAGTACACGCTGAAGATCGCTCACGACTGCATGCCGGAGCAGCTGATTGCTGAGGCCATCAGGAAGAAGACGCGCAGTATGCACCTGTCAGCTCAGCAGCTCCGCCTGTGTGTGCAGGAGTATCAGGGACAGTACATCCTCAAGGTGTGCGGCTGCGACGAGTACCTGCTGGAGAAGTACCCGCTCAGCCAGTACAAGGTGAGGACGGTGTATGTGGAGAGTAAATACAGGAGAGACAGACAGGGGGCGCTGTAGATCTTTCAAAACCATCTTCTCTTTGTGTGTGTGTGTGTGTGTGTGTGTGTGTGTGTGTGTGTGTGTGTAGTATATCCGAAGTTGTATTATCGTGGGGAAGTTGCCACACCTCATGTTGGTCAGTAAAGACAGTGTGTATGATCAGCTGCCGTGCAGTGGCTTCGTTACTCCGTCGTACAGCCGCCGCACACCCCAGCCCAGCCCAAGTCCCGGAGGGGGTGACCCTGCTAACCCCCGCTCACTCTGGACCTTCAATGCTCACACTCCGCTCCGCATCAGGCTCATCTGCGCCACCTATGTCAACGTCAACATCCGGGACATCGACAAGGTGGGGCTTTGCTTCCATTCAGAAATATTTTCTTTCTTCTATGTCGATATGTTTGGTAACTTTTTATAAACCTATTATTTATGATGTTAGTAAAATTAAAAAATTATCTTCTCACGTTTACGTTTCTTAGCCAGTTCTCCGTCATCACTTTCTGCCTGGTACTGTCATCCACAACTATAAATGGGTTTAAAAAGCTTGCATTTGATCACTCAGTGACACCTACGCCAATAGTTCCTGTTCTGCAGAAGAGTACCTTCTGTGAAGCAGGATCTAAAAAGCAGTTTGAGATGTTACAGAGTTAATGACAAGTTTCCTTGATTTCTGAAAACATTTTTTTTTTTTTAAAAAAGTTCCTGAAAAACATTCCTAGGTGCCTCGGTTCCAGAAAATGTTCTGGGGTTTCAGTAAAGGTTCCTTGTTTTCTAAGTTTCTGAAAAAGATTCCTGAGCTCCTGCATTCCTGAAGGGCCTGGGTTCATGAGTTCTGAAAAAGGTTCCTGGGTTCATGAGTTCTGAAAAAGTTTCCTGGCTTCATGAGTTCTCAAAAAAGTTCCTGGGTATCTGAAAAGGTCCCAGGGTTCTACAACGTTCCTGAGTTACTAAAAACATTCCTGGTGTGTGTGTGTTTGTGTGTGTGTGTGTTAGATCTATGTGAGGACTGGTATATATCATGGAGGGGAGCCTTTATGTGACAATGTCAACACACAGAGAGTTCCATGTTCCAACCCCCGGTAACACACACACACACACACTCAAATAAACACGCTGTTCTAAACAACACACAGTGTATGAGTTGCTGTTCTGTGTGTGTGTGTGTGTGTGTGTGTGTGTGTGTGTGTAGGTGGAACGAGTGGCTGATGTACGATATTTCTCTGACTGATCTCCCACGCTCCGCCCGTCTCTGCCTCTCCATCTGCTCCGTCAAGGGTCGCAAGGGGGCTAAAGAGGTTTCACCTTTGACCTTTGCATCCATAGAGTGGAGCCTAGCATTAGCCTAACAGTTTCTAACTCATTTGTGTGTGTGTGTGTGTGTGTGTGTAGGAACATTGTCCCCTGGCCTGGGGGAATGTGAATCTGTTTGATTATAAGGACACACTGGTCAGTGGTAAAGTGGCTCTGAGTCTCTGGCCTGTTCCACATGGACTAGAGGATCTGCTCAATCCCATCGGCGTGGCAGGACCCAACCCCAACAAGGTATGTGTGTGTGTGTGTTTTCAGAGTTCTCTCCCATTTCAGTTTAAATCGCAAACAATATTTATTATCTCAGAAACAATAACAGAGTTTACATGTAATGCACATAGACATGTCTCTCTCTATTTCTGTATGTCTGTCTGTCTCTCCTTATCTGTCTGTCTCTCTGTCTCTGTCTGTCTGTTTCTCTGTAGGAGACTCCGTGTGTAGAGTTGGAGTTCCCCTCCTTTAATCACACAGTGGTTTTTCCAGATGAACAGCAGATCGAGGAACATGCCAACTGGATCATCTCCCGGGAGCTGGGATACAACTACTCCCTGGGCCTGGTAACACACACACACACACACACACACACACACACACACACAGCTTCATGACACCTGCTGTCTCTCATTCACCAACATCTTAATGCTTACTGTGTGTGTGTGTGTGTTCAGAGTAATCGGTTGGTGTGTGACAGCTCCATCTCTCAGGCGGAGGCTGAACAACTTCGCGCTCTCTGCAACCGAGACCCGC